>NC_133334.1:27331576-27394750 GCF_042186555.1 Aquarana catesbeiana
CCCCATTTACCAACCCCCCACATCAGTACAGAACCCCCCCATTTACCAACCCCCCCACATCAGTACAGGACCCCCCATTTACCAACCCCCCTCCACATCAGTACAGGACCCCCCCAGTTAGTACAAGGCCCCCATTTACCAACCCCCCCAAGCCAATACAGGTCTCCATTTATCAACCCCCTCCCCGTCAGTACAGGGCCCTCAGTCCCCCCTTCATTCAGAACACCCTGCCCCCACCTCATATATATTGCTCCCCTCCCCCACTGACTCCCTGCAGCCCCCCCATATGTCCCCAATCTGCCCCCCTTTCTCTTACCGTGCTGCCATCTCCGCTGCTTTGGGCCGCAGCCACCTTCATCACTTTATAGAAATCCATCCCGGCCCTCCGCTGCTTCCCCCCTCCGGGAACCCTCCGCCAGCAGCCGCTTCCCGACCCTCCAAGTGACGCACTTCACTGCCAGAAACTACCACAGCGCTACTGCCGACGTCACTTCCGCCAGCACTGAGGCCTGCGCGGCGCCATTCTGCCAGCAGACGGCCCAGCGGAAGTAGCTTAGAGGGAGGCGGTGTTTCGGCGAAACGTCACTTTTTGTAACGGAAGTGTCGTTCTGTCGCAGGCCATCTTAGTACACCCCGGACTCGTCCACAGTAAGGATACAGTGAGAAGGCGGGAAGCAGACATCTTGGTACACCCACCGGAGTCTTGCATTTAAAACTTATTTTTAACAGTAAACTTAGCTTATATAGTGAAATTCAGTATGTTGAAATCCGTTTTGATGTTGAATTTCCAAAGCAGCGGTGTTCTGTCAGATTAGCAAACCTGTGATATCAGCAGGTTCAACATCTAACAGTCAGACGGATTTTAAAATACTGAATTTCTCTATATAAGCTCCATTTACTGTTAAAAATAAGTGTGAAATGCAAGACTTCTGTGGGTGTAAAAAGATGTCCGCTTGCCGCCTTCACACTGTATACATACTGTGGACGAGTGCGGGGTGTATCAAGATGGCGGCGATGGAACGTCACTTCCATTACAAAATATGACAGGTCACCCAATCTGAAGGGTCGCTTAATCTGACTAAACAGCGGTGAGTTAGGCGCTTGCCCTCAGCCAACATGGTCGCTGTCTGGTTAATGAGAACTTATAACCATGGCTTTCAAACAATCAGAAAAAAAATAAAGATAATGGGCTTGTTCACACTGGCTCAAAATACTGACACTTATCAAACGCGCCTATGGCCTTAATGAGATTAAAAGGTGCAGTTGATAAGCATTTAATGAGCATTAAAAATGCTCCCACAAACGCCCTATGCGGTGCGCTTTGCAGTGTGGTTGACAAGCTCTTTTGGCTTGTAAAACGTCTACAATAGCTGGTTGTTAAGCTAATAAAGGGTCTGGAGGATCTTAGTTATGAGGAAAGGTTGCGAGCACTGAACTTATTCTCTCTGGAGAAGAGACGCTTGAGAGGGGATATGATTTCAATTTACAAATACCGTACTGGTGACCCCACAATAGGGATAAAACTTTTTTGCAGAAGGGAAGATATGTGGCCACTCATTAAAATGAGAAGAAAAGAGGTTTAACCTTAAACTACATAGAGGGTTCTTTACTGTAAGAGCGACAAGGATGTGGAATTTCCTTCCACAGGTGGTGGTCTCAGCGGGGGGCATCGATAGAAACTATTAGATAAGCACCTGAACGACCGCAACATACAGGGATATACATACATACATACATACATATACATATACATCTAACATTGACCTATAATCACACACATACACACTTATCACTGTCACCTGCCACCAGATGAAGCATGTCACTTGCCACTGTCACCTGCCACTCAGATGCAACTTGTGACTTACCACTGTCACCTGTCACCCAGATGCAGCATGTCACTTACCACTGTCACCTGGCTGCCACCTAGATGCAGCATGTCACTTGCCACTGTCACATGTCACCCAGATTCAGCATGTCACTTGTCACTGTCACCTGCCACCAGATGAAGCATGTCACTTGCCACTGTCACCCAGATGCAGCATTTTACTTGCCACTGTCACCTGTCACCCAGATGCAGCATTTTACTTGCCACTGCCACCTGTCACCCAGATGCAGCATTTTACTTGCCACTGTCACCTGCCACCCAGATGCAGCTTGTCACTATTTACACTACTTCTGGCAGCCTCTCCCCAGAAGGGTCAGAGTGGATAAACTTCCACATGCATGCGGGCAGGCGGTGAGAGATGACGTAACTATCTCTCTGATCATCCGCGCCTGCAGCTCTGTCAAGAGCAGCCTTCATTGCTCTGCTGTAGAGGTGGAACAGCAATGATGCGAGCAGTGAGCGATAATGTCATCTCTCTGCTGCCCGCTGGACCGCTGACAGAGATTGGCAGAGACTGCAACGAGCGCCACGCGGGGCCCGGGGGAGGAGGCCTTACCAATATCAGTAATATCGGTAATATCGGTAAGTTTCTGACTGATATCGCTTATTTGAAAAATGTGATTATCGGCCCTCAATAATCGTCCGCTCTGATAATCGGTCGACCCCTAGTACTCGCTCCCCACTTCCGCGCCAACCTCCTAGGCCACATGTGCCAAACACAAGGCCCGTGGGCCAATTCCGGCCCTCCAGGCCATTTCATGTGGCCCTCGCCCCTCTCCTGCAGCTGCAGCACCCCCCTTATCTCCACCCCCACCTTGTTTTGGCATTCGGCAGCAGAGAGGACAGAACTTTGCCTACAGATCACGCCCCTTTTTGTGCAGCAGCACCACCACCACCTCGTCTCCTACCTCCCTGTTCTCCGCATTCAGCAGACTCCTGCCCTCCATGGGTCCTCCTCCAGACTCTGCACTTTCTGCTTCCCAACTCTGACCGCAGCTTCTTCCCGGCAGCAGCACAGGGTAAGGGGGATGCACTGTGATGTAAGGGAGGGAGGGGGACTCTTGACTTCTGATGGTGGGGCGCTTGCTCTGAACATCTAGTCTTACCGATACAACCGGCCATTTGAGGGCAACCATAATGCTGATGGGGCCCGCCATGAAATTAAGTTTGATACCCTTGTCCTAGGTGATCAGATCGGAAGTTCTCTCCCCCATTCCCCACCAGCAACCTCTTGGGACATGTCACAGGTCTCGGGAGGTTTCAGGACCATTCAGATCATTCAGACCAGAGCATGCGCAATAAGAAACCAGCTGTGAAGCTGCAAGGAGTCACAGCCAACTTCCTACACTAAACATGCCGGTGCCGGGTCTCAAAGACTGGTGAAGAACTGGTCCAGGGGAGGATGGCACTAGGTCCCTAGACAAGTAAGTGTCATTTTATTCATTCAAATCTTTACAAACTGTCTGAAGCTCCTCTTTAATGAGAATGCATTCTATGCATGAAGGTAAAAAACCTTCTGTGTGCTGCTCCCCCCCACAGCTCCCGCTAATACTTACCTGAGCCCCCTCTCGATCCAGTGATGTGCACGAGAGGCTGTCCCAGGACTCCCCCTTCTTATTGACTCCATTGGCTCCCACTGCTGTCGATCACAGCCAGTGAGCCAATGAGGAGAGAGCAGGAGGCGGGGTCCGAGCTGCAGCTTTATGTGTCTTATGGACACATATAGCAGGGCTCGGAAGCAAGTATGCACCAGTGCCCCATAGCAAGTGGCTTGCTATTGGGGGCACTGGTCAAGGGGGAGGAGCCAGGAATGCCAGCGGGGGGACCCAAGAGGAAGAGAATCGGGCTGCTCTGTGCAAAATCATTACACAGGGCAGGTAAGTATGACATGTTTGTTATTTTTTTTATAACCATTTAAGGACTGGGCTTATTTTTCAGACTCTGTGTTTACAAGTTAAAATATTTTTTTTTTTTTGCTAGAAAATTACTTAGAACCCCCCAAACATTATATATTTTTTTTCTAACACCCTAGAGAATAAAATGGCGGTCGTTGCAATACTTTCTGTCACACCGTATTTGCACACTTTTTTTGGGGAAAAAATATACATTTCGGAATTTAAAAACAAGACAACTGTAAAGTTAGCCCAATTTTTTTTTTTTATTGTGAAAGATAATGTTACGCCGAGTAAATTGATACCCAACATGTCACGCCTTCAAAATTGCGCCCGCTCGTGGAATGGCGACAAACTTTTACCCTTAAAAATCTCCACGTTTAAAAAAATGTCAACAGGTTACCAGTTTTAAGTTACAGAGGAGATCTAGGGCTAGAATTATTGTTCTCGCTCTAACGATCGCAGCGATACCTCACATGTGTGGTTTGAACAGCGCTTTCATATGCGGGCGCTACTCACGTATGCGTTTACTTCTGCGCGCAAGCTCGGCGGGACGGGGCGCTTTACATTTTTTTCATTTATTTTTTCTTATTTATTTTATTTTTTAATTTGACACTGTCCTTTTTTTAAAAAAAAATCGGTCACTTTTATTCCTATTACAAGGAATAGATAATAGAAAAAAGCATGACAGGTCCTCTTAAATATGAGATCTGGGGTCAAAAAGATCTCAGATCTCATATTTACACTAAAATGCAATAAAAAAAACCGAAATGTCATTTTGAAAAAAAAAAGTCTCCTTTAACTGCTTCAATACGGGGCACCTACACCCCCTTCCTGCCCAGGGCATTTTTCAGCTTTCAGCGCTGTCACACTTTGAATGAAAATTGCGCGGCCGTGCAACACTGTAACCATGTGACATTGTTATCATTTTCTTCACACAAACAGAGCTTTATTTTGGTGGTATTTAATCACTCCTGTTTTTTTTTTTTTTTTCCTACAAAATAAAAAAGACTGAAAATTTCGAAAAAAATAAAAGTTTTTCTTATGCCGCGTACACACGATCGGAACTTGGATGGTTTTTCCGACGGAATTCCGCTCAAGCTTGCCTTGCATACACACAGTCACACAAAAGTTCTCTGAACTTTCAACCGTCAAGAACGCGGTGATGTACAACACTACGACGAGCCGAGAAAATGAAGTTCAATGCTTCCGCGCATGCGTCGAATTGTTCCCGAGCACGCAATGTTTTTTGCGCGTCCGAATTGCATACAGATAGGAACTTTTCCCGACCGAAAAATAGAGAACCTGCCCTCAATCTTTTGCTGGCTGGAGTTCCTCCAGCAAAAGACCGATGGAGCGTACACACGGTCGCATTTTCCGACAAAAAGCGCTCTCATTGGAGTTTTGCTGGCGGCATTTCTGATCGTGTGTACGCGGCATAAGGGCACTGATAGGCTGCACTGATATGTGGCAGTGATGAGCGCTGATAGGTGGCACTGGTGGGCACAAATAGCGGCACTGGTGGGCACAGATAGGTGACACAGATAGGCATGGCGGCATTTCCGATCATGTGTACGGGGCATACGTTTCTGTCAGTAAATTTGGTAAATAAGAAATGTTTCTCCTTCACTGATGGGTGCTGATGAGGCGGCACTGATGAGCACTGATAGGTGGCACTGGTGGGCACAGATAAGTAGCACTGGTGGGCGCAGATAGGCGACACGGATAGGCATGTCGGCATTTCCGATCATGTGTACGGGGCATACGTTTCTGTCAGTAAATTTGGTAAATAAGTAATTTTTCTCCTTCACTGATGGGTGCTGATGAGGTGGCACTGATGGGCACTGATAGCTGCACTGATATGTGGCAGTAATGAGCACTGATAGGTGGCACTGGTGGGCACTGATGGGCATTTATGGGTGGCATTGATGGGCAGCAGTGAAAGGTATTGATGGGCAGCAGTGGTGGGCAGCAGTGATAGCCAGCACTGACTGACATCACTAATGGATACTGATTGCTGGCACTTGTGGGCACTGTTTGCTGGCACTGGTGGGTACTCACTTCTGGCACTGGTGGGTGTTCACTTCTGGCACTGGTGGGTACTCACTTCTGGCACTGGTGGGTACTCACTTCTGGCACTGGTGGGTACTCACTTCTGGCACTGGTGGGCACTCACTTCTTGCACTGGTGGGCACTCACTTTTGGCACTGGTGGGCGCTTTATTGTAATCAGGGCACTGATTATCATTATTATTACCGGCATCTCCGTGTTTACATGTGACCGGCTGTGATTGGTTAAAGAGCCGCGGCTGCGGTTCTTTACAGAGATCGGGGTCGCTCCGTGTCATAGCAGCGCGGCGTGGCCGTGGTCGCCACGCTGCGTGCCCCCCCACCCCGGGCACACGAGAGCAGCCGCTCTGTGCGCCGTCATTGGGCGGCAAGTGGTCAAGAGCATTTGGCGGAAGTGAAGTTTGACGTTTGATGCTATGGGGCCAAGCGGGGGCCATCTTTTCCTCACTCGGCAGCCATCCAAACAGGAGAGAGGACCCAATCATCTCTGCCGCTACCGGCGGCTCTGGCAAGCGGGATAGACGACCGAAACGCGGCGGGAGGGGGCCCCCTCCCCTGCCCCCTCCCCTGCCCCCCCCCATAAAAGTGATCTTGTGGCAAATCCACCGCTGAAACCACTTTTATCTGAAAGCAGAACGCCCGCTGAAGAAGAGGATAAGGTTTGAACATGCACTACACACACAGATTTAGCGGTTGCGATTTATAACGTCTTTATAAATAAACCAAGTCTCATAAACAAACACAAATATTGCTTTTTTAACAAACAGAAGTGCAACTTTAACCGCTTGCCGACCAGCCGCCACAGTTTTACTGCGGCAGAATGGCACGGCTGGGCGAAAACGACGTTCTGTTACGCCGCTTCGCCTTTTTGGCCACTAGGGGCAGCGTGTGCCCGGAGCCGATGCACGTGTCTTCGGCGGGCACGGTGACCGCCGGGCTCCCGCGATCGCTCGCAACAGAGCGAGAACCGGGATCTGTGTGTGTGTGTGTAAACACACACACAGATCTCGGTTCTCTCAGGGTAGAGGAGACAGATTGTGTGTTCATACTAAGTAGGAACAGCGATCTGTCATCTCCTCTTAGACAGTCCCCTCCCCCCTACAGTTAGAACACACACACAGGGAACACACTTAACCCCTTGATCGCCCCCCTAGTGTTAACCCCTTCCCTGCCAGTGACATTTCTACAGTAATCAGTGCATTTTTATAGCACTGATCGCTGTATAAATGACAATGGTCCCAAAATAGTGTCAAAAGTGTCTGATGTGTCCGCCATAATGTCGCACTGGACTGAAAACATTCATGCTCACGAAAACTATGATGGAAATATTTCCATATGTCCATCCTGACCTGAGATTTTACACAGCACAGACCTGCCTCTATTTACTTGTTTAGATTTTTTTTTTAAATATATTTCTTCGGTTACATCCTGATTTCTGGCGTAGGCCAAAACGATATCATACTTCCCAGGAGTCTTCAGGAGGGGAGGAGGGGATTTCTCAGCTGAGCACACCCTCCTGCCTGCATGCCTGAGATAAGGGCAGATGGATTCCAGGAAGTAAATGCTACATGAATAATCTGCCGTTACTTAAGATGGCCTTGGCTAGAAATCATGGGGGGGGGGGGGGGGGTTGAATATTAAAATTGAATTGAACAGTGTTTTTTGATTTGTGGTGCTCGGATGCAGTGACGTTCAGCTTTGATTTGACTTTTTATATCTGCTTTAATAAATGAGTCCCCCTTGTTTTTCACTTCTTTTCCAATCTTAAAAATGTATTTTCTGAATGTAGTACGCGGAGCTCTTATAAATCAGGTCTGTCCAGTTATTACTAGCACACGTCCCGCGTCCTCGCCGTACACGCCCTGTCATTTACCAGGCTTTATGATGAACCCATTTTACACTATAATTAAAGATGTGCGGCTCGCCGGCTTTTGGCTTTCCCAAACTTGAACATGAACTTTAATGGCATCCCAGTCTTAGTCCGTAGGGTTCAATATTGAGTTGGCCCACCCTTTGCAGCTATAACAGCTTCAACTCTTCTGGGAAGACCGTCCACAAGGTTTAGGAGTGTGTCTATGGGAATGTTTGACCATTCTTCCAGAAGAGCATTTGTGAGGTCAGGCACTGATGTTGGACGAGAAGGCCTGGCTCACAGTCTCCGCTCTAATTCATCCCAAAGCTGTTCTATCGGGTTGAGGTCAGGACTCTGTGCAGGCCAGTCAAGTTCTTCCACCCCAAACTCGCTCATCCATGTCTTTATGGACCTTGTTTTGAGCACTGGTGTGCAGTCATGTTGGAACAGGAAGGGGCCGTCCCCAAACTGTTCCCACAAAGTTAGGAGCATGAAATTGTCCAAAATGTTTTGGTATGCTGACGCCTTAATGCCGTGTACACACGGTCGGATTTTCTGACAACAAATGTTCGATGGGAGCCTGTTGTCGGAAATTCCGACCGTGTGTAGGCTCCATTGGACATTTTCTGTCGGAATTTCCGACAAACAAAATTTGAGATCTGGATCTCAAATTTTCCGACAACAAAATCCGTTGTCGTAAATTCCGATCGTGTGTACACAATTCCGACGGACAAATTTCCACACATGCTCGGAATCAAGCAGAAGGAGCCTCACTGGCTTTTGAACTTCATTTTTCTTGGCTCGTCGTACGTATTGTACGTCACCGCGTTCTTGGCGATCGGAATTTGTATGCAAGACAAGTTTGAGCCAACATCCGTCACAAAAAAAAACATGGATTTTGTTGTCGGAATGTGCGATCGTGTATACGCGGCATTAAGGTTCCCTTCACTGGGACCAACCCCTGAAAAACAACCCCCCACCATAATTCCCCCTCCACCAAATTATTTGGACCAGTGCACAAAGCAAGGTCCATAAAGACATGGATGAGCGGGTTTGGGGTGGAGGAACTTCACTGGCCTGCACAGAGTCCTGACCTCAACCTGATAGAACACCTTTGGGATGAATTAGAGCAGAGACTGCCAGCCAGGCCTTCTCATCCAACATCAGTGCCTGACCTCACAAATGCTCTTCTGGAAGAATAATCAAACATTCCCATAGACACACTCCTAAACTTTGTGGACAGCCTTCCCAGAAGAGTTGAAGCTGTTATAGCTGCAAAGGGTGGGCCAACTCAATATTGAACCGTACGGACTAAGACTGGGATGCCAGTAAAGGTAATGTGCGTGTAAAGGCAGGTGTCCCAATACTTTTGGTAGATCAGAATAAAGACTGCTGTAACTTCAGGCAGCCAGCAGGGGGAGTCAAAGAAGCAAAAAAGAGCCATTTCAGTTGATGTAGGACTGGGTAGCGGTAATGGAAATGTTATAACAGCAAACATGGAAATTTTATGCATATCGAGAATTTTCACATTTTTTTCTTACATAAAATACATTTTTATACTTTTACATTTTTTTTTTAGCAGCTGATGATTATGTACAGATTGCAAAACTTCTATATTAAACTTTTTAAAAAAATTCTACCCTTCTGCCCAGCAGAGGTACAACAATATGGCCCAAAGTATGTGGCCCCCCCTCCAAGTGATGGAGTTCGGGGGGTTTCCAGGGAAAGTTAGTGGTGCAGCATACAAAGGCAGCAGATCACAGGCAAACGTTATACAGCCAATGGGAGTGACCTGCAGGGTTGCCAACCATCCATAAATTTAGGGGAAATTTTGTAAAAGTCGGCCGATTTTTGTAAATGTCTGTTACAGACGGGGGCTGCCCGTAAAAAAAAAACAAAAAAAACTGTGCATGTGCAGTCCCGAAGCCAGCCGGGCTCGGGCAGGCTTGGAAGGGTTCGGGTGGGGGGTGGCCCAGGTGGGCCCACGGTGACGTCATTGCGCCTGCTTTGCTGCCATTCACCAATTGTAGGAGGGGGAGCCAGGAAAAGCGGGAGTGCCAGGGTGGGGAGGAACTGGCGTGCAGACTCCAGAATGGAGAGAATCATGGAGCAAAGCAGAGGAGGGATCCGGAGGATGGTCTGATTGAGCCTTAGTGGTAGGAGTGGAGGCGCCAGGACTAGGGAGGAATGGAGTCTAGATGGAAGCTCAAGAAGCACTGCCCTGCACCGGAGCAGTCTTACGGGGGATGGGGGGGTAGTGATGTAAGGGGGGGACTCAATCAGAGTGAATACACTAAGGTAAGGGGGGACCCCTTATATCAGTAACCCCCTTCACTCTGCAGAAGGTGGTCTGTGGTCACCAGATCCCCCCCATATCACGGTTACCAGCATTCCCCCATAAATCAGTGTCCTTGGAGTTCCCCTTTACATCAGAGTCTGCAGGATTCCTTCCTATAGTGTAAGGGGGAACTCTGCAATGCCTGACATAAAGGGGAACTCTGATGTAAAGGGCAATGCTGCAGAGTGCAGACCCTGATGTGAGTAGGAACGCTGATGTAAAGAGGAACACTGCAGACCATGGTGTAAAGGGGAACTCTGTGGACTGTGATGTAAAGGGGAGCACTGTGGACTCTTGTGTAAGGGGGGGTTCTGGTGACCAGAGACTGTCTTACACCAGAGCTTCTCTTTACACCAGAGTTCACAGCACTCCCTCTTATATCAGACTCCACAGATTTCTCCTTTTACATCAGGGTCCATAGAGTTTCCCCTTGCACTGTAAAGGAGAACCCTGCAGACTCTGTAAATTGTAACTCTGATGAAAAGGGGAACACTGCAGACCATGATATAAGGGGGAACTCTGGAGTCTGATGTAAGGGGGAACTCTGGGGACTGAGATGTAAAGGGTAGCTCTGTGTACTCTTGTGTGTGTGTGTGTGTGGGGGGGGATTGTAAGAGACCCCCTTACACTAGAGTTTCTCCTTTACACCAGAGTCCACAGCGTTCCCCCTTATATCAGACTCCACAGATTTCTCCTTTTACAGCAGTGCCTGCAGAGTTCCCCCTTGCACTGTAAAGGGGAACTCTGTGAACTCTGATGTAAGGGAGAACTTTGTGGACTGTGATGTAAAGGGGAACTCTGGATTCTGATGTAAGGGGAAACTCTGTGGACTCTGATGTAAAGGGGAACGCTGATATAAGGGAGAACTTTGTGGACTGTGATGTAAAGGGGAACTCTGGATTCTGATGTAAGGGGAAACTCTGTGGACTCTGATGTAAAGGGGAACGCTGATATAAGCGAGAACTTTGTGGACTGGGATGTAAAGGGGAACTGTGGGATCTGATGTAAAGGGAACTCTGTGGATTATGATGTAATAGAGAACTCTGTGGACTGTGATGTAAAAGGGAGCTCTGTGAACTCTTGTGTGTATGTGTGGGGGGATGCCAAGTCCCGGGTGCGAGGCCGGATTGCTGAGAGGGCGCCCCTTGCGGCTAAGTGCAACGTAGCCCTGGGAGTGAGACAGGGAGTACGGTGCCCAAAGGAGCACGGATTGCCTGATACTGCTGCTGGGTAGGCTGGTGGCAGAGGGCAGTTGGGGTGTGCTAAGTAAGCCGATTGGGCAACCGTGCGAGGAGAGACCCCAAGTTATGGAACAGTAGAGCAAACCAGAAACAGAGTCAATAGCCAGGCCAGGGGTCATACACAGCAGGATCTGTCCGAGATGAGGTACAGCAGGATAAACCAGGAACAGAGTTGGTAGCCAGGCCGGGGGTCATACCCGGTGCAGTCAGACAAGGTACAGATGCGGAGACTGGAGAATGGTCAAGTCCAAGCCAGGGGGTCGATTCAGGCGGGTAGGTAACAGGAATCAGATGTGGATAGCAGGTACAGGAGACACAGGAAGCTTCCGATAATCCAGCAACCTGCATGCACCTGCAGAAGGTTTAAATAGGCTAGAGGGCGCCAACAATTGTCACGGTGCGCGCGCGACAACGCATGCGTCTGCGCGCACCCGGCATTGCGCACCCGTCTGTGTGCGCATGTGCACGGGGATTCACCCGGCGCAACCATGATGGATACTGGCAGGATTGCCCGTCCTACAGCCATTTCCCTGACAGGGGGGCTCTCTGGTGACCTGAGACCCCCTTACATCAGAGGTTCATTTTACACCAGTCAGCAGCATGCTCCCTTACATCAGACTCCACAGATTTCTCCTATATGTCACAGTCTACAGAGTTCCATTTTACATCAGAATCTGCAGAGTTCCCCCTTGCACTGTGAAGGGGAATCCTGCAGACTCTAATGTAAGGGGGAACTCTGTCTGTGCTGGTTTATACAATGCCTTGAAAAATTATTAATACCCCATTGAGGATTCCTAAGACTACGCCCTGGTTGTCGGTTGATAACACAAAGCATGTTTGACTCATAGAACATATGTTCTTTTGAGTTCAAACCATTTGGTAAGCATACATCTGTTTCGGTGGTGGTTTTGCTGCACTGGTGTCTCCAATTTTTTTATCCACCAGATTGGATGCCAACGCGGTGACCTAGGACTTTCTATTTGTATAATTAACACTGTGGACTTTCAATTCTTTCACAGACATATTTTCCAATCATTTCACAAACACTTTTTCCAGCAATATTTATATTTATTTTTCCAGCCATTCACACAGCACTCATCACGTGTGGAATTTTTCTGATTTACATAGTTACATAGTTAGTAAGGTTGAATAAAGACACCAGTCCATCCAGTTCAACCTGAGTGAGTGTGTGTCTACAACCCTGACCCTTGTTCCTAACCCTGTACATCGCACACTCACATCAGTCCCTACCCTCAATCAAAGGTCCCCATTCATATACTAGGGCCAATTTTGGACAGAAGCCAATTAACCTACCAGCATGTCTTTGGAGTGTGGGAGGAAACCGGAGTACCCGGAGGAAACCCACACAGACACAGGGAGAACATGCAAACTCCAGGCAGGTAGTGTCGTGGTTGGGATTCGAACCAGCGACCCTTCTTACTGCTAGGCGAGAGTGCTAACCACTGCACCACTGTGCCGCCATTTGTATATCATTCTTTGATATATTGTATCAATTATCATGTTTTATGGACACATACTAATTAATTCATAGTCATTTTTTGATTCACATGTATTTGTCTATTTAGTTTGGTTTAGCCAAACAATTTATACACTTTAGCGCTACACTTATATACTTCCTTGATCTAAACCATTCCATTGTAGCTCTGGCTGTATGTTTAGGGTCGTTGTCCTGCTGGAAGGTGAACCTCCACCCCAGTCTCAAGTCTTTTGCGGACTCTAAAGCCGCGTACACACGAGCGGAATGTTGACAGAAAAAGTCCGACGGAAGCTTTTCATCGTCTATTTCGATCGTGTGTAGGCTCATCGGATTTTATTTCCCGAAAATTCTGATGGACCTAGAAATAGAACATGTTCTAAATATTTCCGACGGAACCAATTCCTATAGGGAAACCGATCGTCTGTATGCTGTTCTGACAGACCAAAAACGACGCATGCTCTGAAGCAAGTAAGAGACAGAAGATATTGGCTACTGGCTATTGAACTTCCTTTTTCTAGTCCCGTCGTACGTGTTGTACGTCACCGCGTTCTAGACGGCCGGACTTTGTGTTGACTGTGTGTAGGCAAGACCGTTGAATGGAATTCTATCTGAGTTCCGTCGGACAAACCTTCGGAGTTTATTCCGATGGCAAAACCGGTCATGTGTACAGGGCATAACAGGTTTTCTTCTAAGATTGTCCTGTATTTGGCTCCATCCATCTTCCCATCAACTCTGACCAGCTTCCCTGTCCCTGCTGAAGAAAAGCATCCCCACCACATGATGCTGCCACCACCATGTTTCACGGTGGGGATGGTGTGTTCAGGGTGATGTGCAGTGTTAGTTTTCCCCCACAAAAAGAGTTTTGCTTTTAGGACAAAAAGTTCAGTTTTGGTCTCATCTGACCAGAGCACCTTCTTCCACATGTTTGCTGTGTCCTTCACATGGCTTCTCACAAACTGCAAACAGAACTTCTTATGGCTTTCTTTCAACAATGTCTTTCTTCTTGCCACTCTTCCATAAAGGCCAGATTTGTGGAGAACACGACTAATAGTTGTCCTGTGGACAGATTCTCCCACCTGAGCTGTGGATCTCTGCAGCTCCTCCAGAGTTACCATGGACCTCTTGGCTGCTTCTCTGATGAATGTTCTCCTTGCCCGGCCGGTCAGTTTAGGTGGACGGCCATGTCTTGGTAGGTTTGCAGTTGTGCCATACTCTTTCCATTTTCTGATGATGGATTGAACAGAGCTCCGTGAGATGTTCAAAGCTTGGGATATTTTTGTATAACCTAACCCTGCTTTAAACTTCTCCACAACTTTATCCCTGACCTGTCTGGTGTGTTCCTTGGCCTTCATGATGCTGTTTGTTCACTAAGGTTCTCTAACAAACCTCTGAGGGCTTCACAGAACAGCTGTATTTATACTGAGAATAAATTACACACAGGTGGACTCTATTTACTAATTAGGTGACTTCTGAAGGCAATTGGAACCACTAGATTTTAGTTAAGGGTATCAGAGTAAAAGGGGCTGAATACAAATGCATGCCACACTTTTCACATATTTATTTGTAAAAAATGTTTGAAAACCATTTATCATTTTACTTCCACTTCACAATTATGTTCCACTTTGTGTTGGATCTATCACATAAAATACCAATAAAAAACATTTACGTTTTTGGTTGTAACGCGACAAAACATGGAAAATTTCACGGGGTATGAATACTTTTTCATGGCTCAGATTTTGAACCGTCAGTAAAAAAAATTTGGCTCTGTCATTACATTTTGTGTGTCGTGTTAGTAAAAAAAAACCTGGCTTTTCAGTAAATATTTTGCACAATCTTGCAAGTGCAGAGTGCGGGTGGCGAGAGCCGTGGCCCTGCAGCGGTGAGAAGAACCGGCTGCAGGAAGACGGCGCTGGACTCCAGGGACTGGTAATTACCAGATTTTTTTTTAAAAGTCAGCAGCTCCGGTATTTGTACAGTATTTGTATCTGCTGACTTTATTTTTTTTTTTTAAAGAGTGAAGTTCCCTTTTAAGTAGTGACAAAGTTGCCCCTAAATAAAGCGGCCCATGGTGGAAGTGTAAAAATTGCCGTGGTCCACGCGGGATGCAGAGGTACAAGTGCTGAAGGGGGGTGAAATAAATGATGCTTTTCCAGTCTCCACCCGATATGTCCTTGGCGCGGTGGAGGGACCTTGCACCGTGGATATTCTTGTGTACAAAAGAGGAACTGGCGGAAGCTTCCGCTCCAGATGGCTTTGTGGTCAGTCTGCGCTCCTAGGAATAGTGACATCAGCTCGCCGGATTCATCGCTGTCAGCACGGTCGTGGGTTGTACTACGCAGGATTCTCAGGACAGAGGTTACTCCGTGTCATCGCCGCGTCCTGGGCTAACCAAGGGGAAGGAGCACAAGGCTGCTGATGGGCTCAGTGGTTAGCACTTCTGCCTGGATAAAATCCACAGTATAGACAGTTTGAAAACATAATTAGGAAACACTGGCCTTTGCTACTGGAAGACAGAGAGTTTAAAAGTATCTTGCCTGCACAACCTAGATTTATTTATACTAAACCGCCGACACTTAGGCTAAAATTGGCACATGATGTCATCAATCCCCCCAAGGAGCTATTCACTTTCTTAGATCAAACTGTTTTTTTTAGTTGTGGTGAATGTGTGATGTGTAATGCCGCGTACACACGGGTGGACTTTTCGGGATCAAAGGTCCGACGGACTTTCGATGGTCTTTTGATGGACTTCCGACAGACTTTCGAACGAACGGACTTGCTTACACACGATCGCACCAAAGTTTGACGGATTCCTATGTGATGACTGTGACAGACCTAGCCGGGAGAGAGACTTTTGGAGGGGACTGAATGCTAGCCTCTTGCCGATCGATCGTGGGCCCTGGCATTTGGGGGAACGGTGCTCTTTGTGAGCTGTATGCCTGGGGACCCTTGAGGTGGTATTACTGTGGATTCCGGTCCTGGTCCCCCAGGACACAACTGGGTTAGAACGGCACATAGCTGTAGTTCTAATCCCGGAGCATCGGATGACCGAACAATCAGATGTTGCGATCTGCAATCTGATTCTATAGCAGCAGAGAAGTGTCAGGAGAGTGGAACCGAGCGAGCAAGGGGCTCGTTACAATGACGTACGACCGGACTAAAATAAGGAAGTTGATAGCCAGTAGCCAATAGCTGCCCTAGGGTCGGTTTTCGCCCGTCGGACTAGCATACAGACGAACGGATTTTTCGACCGGACTCGAGAATCTGTCGGAAAGATTTGAAACATGTTTTAAATATAAAGTCCGTCTGATTTTCGACCGAACAGGTCCGTCGGAAGTCCGATGAAGGCCACACACGGTCGGATTGTCCAACGGACGAGTTCGGTCGAAAAGTCCGCCCGCGTGTACACGGCATAAGACTTCTAAACATAGAAAAGGGAAAACTACTCACTTTAGTTCCTACTCTCAGGGTAGGTCTTTTGAAATTAAAAAAAAAAAATCATCACTCGTGGGACCACACATGTTACTTACCTTTTGTCCTGTCCCTGTGGTCTCCAGTATGTGGGGAGGACCACAAGGAAATTGGGGATAAGGCTCAGGGAGCATGTTAATAGAATCAAAAAGGGCTATAAGCATCACAGTCTGTCCAATCATTTCAGATTGTTCCATAATAGGGACCCAAGGGGCCTTACATTCTGTGGGATAGATAGGGTGGAGGAACATTGGAGAGGATCCAATCTCAAGAGAGCTATCTCACAGAATGAGACCCAATGGATCCATAGTCTTCGAACTTTGAGTCCTCACGGCCTCAGCATTGAGTTTGATCTCAGTTGCTTTTTGTCCAACTGGTAATATTATTTGAGAGGTGCTCTTTTTTATAAATGGATTGTCTAGTGAGATATATATTTCTATTTTTATTTTTTTTTATTTTTTATTTTTCATAATTTTTTATTTTTATTTTATTTTATTTTATTTTAATTTTAATTTAATTTTATTTTATTTTTACTTTTATTTTTATTTTGTTTTCACATTTATTTTTATTTTTATTTTATTTTCACTATTATTTTATTTTTATTATTAATTTTATTTTTATTTCTATTTTTATTTTATTTTCATGTTTATTTTTATTTTTATTATTTGTTCTTTTCTTATTTTCATTTTTTCCAAATTGTTTATATTTAAGTAATTTTTAATCACGTAGTGGAAATCTTTTGCAAATGTCTATTGCATCATGAGATTTATTGTATTATTATAGCCAAATAAGCAAGTTTTGTCATTTTGGCTTCTTTTTGTATTAAAGTTTTTTTTATATATATTTGGCAACAGGAAATGATGTTAGAGAAGGAAGTTGGTGTTTTTTCACACTGATCGTAATTGGTTGCTTCGTCCTCCCCAGAGGGAGGAGTTATCTTCCCTTGGGTATAAATAGATTGCAATGGAACTGGAAGTGATGTGCTTTGATGACGCCCTGGAGGAGGGGCGAAATGCGTAGACGTACTTCTGCTTCATGCTAACCATTGATGCAATTTCCGCCTCCGTGGAACGCATGCCATACAGCGGAGAATTCGGATGTTTTTTTACTGATGCCTGTCTTTGCCAAATATCCTGTAAGTGGCGCTTGTAATGCGCTTAATAATTTATGTTAAGCGGTATTTCACTATGAGTTTTTTTCTGTATTTTCCCATCATGAGATTTATTGTAAGGTTGTAGTACCTTTGCACAGCGGCTGCAGTCTTATTTTCATTTTTTTTTAGTACTTCAGCGCAAGTTTTGAATAGATTTATACTACAAGACAGAGCTCGCAGACATATTAAAGAAGATGGTCAGAGACTGTAGGTATACTACAGGAGATGGTCAGAGACTTCCAACATAATAAAGAAGATGCTCAGAGATTGTGGACATACTACAGAAGATGGTCAGAGATTAGAGACATGATACAAGAGATGGTTGGAGACTGCAGACATACTAAAGGAGATAGTCAGAGACTGCAGACATATTACAAGAGATGGTTAGAGACTACAAGAATACTACAGGAGATGGTCAGAGACTGTAGACATGATACAAGAGATGGTCAGAGACTGCAGACATGATACAAGAGATGGTCAGAGACTGCAGACATGATACAAGAGATGGTCAGAGACTGCAGACATGATACAAGAGATGGTCAGAGACTGTGGACATGATACAAGAGATGGTCAGAGACTGTGGACATAATACAATAGATGGTCAGAGACTGCAGACATGATACAAGAGATGGTCAGAGACTGCAAACATGATACAAGAGATGGTCAGAGACTGCAGACATGATACAAGAGATGGTCAGAGACTGCAGACATGATACAAGAGATGGTCAGAGACTGCAGACATGATACAAGAGATGGTCAGAGACTGTGGACATGATACAATAGATGTTCAGAGACTGCAGACATGATACAAGAGATGGTCAGAGACTGTGGACATAATACAATAGATGGTCAGAGACTGCAGACATGATACAAGAGATGGTCAGAGACTGCAAACATGATACAAGAGATGGTCAGAGACTGCAGACATGATACAAGAGATGGTCAGAGACTGTGGACATGATACAAGAGATGGTCAGAGACTAGGAACATGCTATAGGAGTTGGAAATTGGTGACATGCTTCAGGAGACAGTTATAGACTGGAGACACAATACATGCGACTGCTAGAGATCCCTGCTATAACATAGCAATAGGGGAACCCAGATTAGTGTCTGCAGGGGCCCCACAAAAAGTGCCAAAGGGCCACATGTGCCACAAGTTGGGCACTAAGGCAACACACAGCTGCCATGCAGGATATGCTGCTGGACCTAAATTGCAAGATGGGAGAAGACACACCCAGAAAAGAGGAGCGGTGTCTCATCCATACCAGATGCATCGCATTAAGTGCAACCTCAGCACAATAAAAATTCCACCAATGGACCCATGTGTACGGCATGTGGGTGTTAAAGCCCACCCCCTTTGCCAACGTACATATGCATTATGTGGGCATCAAGAGGTTAAATAGCAAATGGAATGATTGGTTTCAATAGAAAGATCAGATAATGAGTGCCAAAGGCACAAATCAATAGAACGATTGGGTAGAGTAGAGTTGATGAGTCAATGGTTATTGATTTTGGTTGTTGATTTTGGAGGTGGGGGGGTTTACACAAATGCCCTTATTCAGGGCTTTGAAGCAGATGATGCATGCTGACGATTGTTACTGAGAATGATAGATAGTCAATATTGATTGGAGACACCACTACAAAAGAGAATGGAGGACACCGAGCTGTTATCTGCCAGGCTGGGCTGCGGAGATATGATGGACCCACTTTTAGGATAGCCGACGTTGCCGACCTCTCTACTATGACGCTTTGGTTTTAAAGCTGAACTCCGGACACGGGTATTTACCCGCTTCCCACCCAGGCCAATTCTGACATTTCTCTCCTACAAGTAAAAATCTGTATTTTTTTTGCTAGAAAATTACTCAGAACCACCAAACATTATATATATATATTTTTAGCAGAGACTGGAGAATAAAATGGTGGTTTTTGCAATTTGTAGTAGTACTTTTGCGCAACAATTTTTCAATGGAAAAAATACACTTTAACCACTTGCCGCCCGCCCACTGTCAAATGACAGCTGGGCGGTGCGGCTCTCGTTCTGGGTGGACATCATTTAGCGCGCCGATCGTGGCCGTGCCACGTTGCTAGGACATGCCATGACCCTGATCTGTGTAAAGAGCTGGGGCCGCGGCTCTTTAACCATGTGATCGGCTGTGTCCAATCACAGCTGGTCACATGTAAAAACAGAGATGACGGTAATCGGCGCTCCTCGCCTCACACCGACAGAGTGTGAGGAGAGCCAATCAGTGGCATCCCCTCACAGGGGACAGATAGGTATGTAATCAGGGCACTGATCATCAGTGCCCTGATTACAGTTAGTGCCCACCAGTGCCAGCAATGATTGCCCACCACTGCCAGCAATCAGTGCCAAACAGTGCCCACAGTTGCCACCAATCTGTGCCCACAAGTGCCAGCAATCAGTGGCCATTAGTGAAGCCAGTCAGTGCTGGCTATCAGTGCTGCCCTTTAATGCCCTTCACTGCTGTCCATCAATGCCACCCATCAATGCCCATCAGTGCCGCCCGTCTGTGTCACCTATCCGTGCCGCCTATCTGTGCCCACCAGTACTACCTATCTGTGCCCACCAGTGCCGCCTATCTGTGCTCAGTGCCACCCATCAGTGCTCATCAGTGCCACATATCAGTGCCCATAAGTGCCGCCTCATCAGTGCCCATAAGTGCCACCTCATCAGTGCCCATCAGTGAAGGAGAAAAATTACTGATTTACAAAATTTACTGACAGAAACTAAGAAAAACTTTTTTTTTTCAAAATTTGTGGTCTTTTTTTTAGGAAAAAATAAAAAACCCAGGAGTGATTAAATACCACCAAAAGAAAGCTCTATTTGTGTGAAGAAAAAGATAACAATTTCACATGGTTACAGTGTAGCATGACCGCACAATTGTCATTCAACGTGTGACAGTGCCCTGTATTGAGGTGGTTAATGAATTTGAATGCAAAAAACCCAATATATAACACAATTTTTTTTTTTTTTTTTTTGTAAAATATAAAAGATGATATTACGCTGAGTAAATAGATACCAAACAAGTCACACTTTAAATTTGTGCACGCTCGGGGAATGGCACCAAACTATGGTAGTTAAAATCCGTATTTTTTGCTAGAAAATTACTTAGAACCCCAAAACATTATATATATTTTATTACAGAACAGAATGGCGATCGTTGCAATATTTTATAACACACGGTATTTGCGCAGTGGTCTTTTAAACGAATTTTTTTGGGAAAAAATACACTCATGAATTAAAAAAAATTGAATAAAAAAAACGTAAAGTTAGCCCCTTTTTTTGTATAATATGAAAGATGATGTTACGCCGAGTAAATAGATACCTAACAGGTCATGCTTTGAAATTGCGCACACTCGTGGAATGGAGGCAAACTACGGTACCTAAAAATCTCCATAGGCGACGCTTTAAAAAAATGTAATGGTTACCAGGTTAGAGTTACAGAGGAGGTCTTTTGCTAGAATTATTGCTCTCACTCTGACGATGGCGGGGATAACTCACATGTGTGTCTCGGGTCTCCCGGTGGGACAGGAGGCCCGGGAAGAACGGTGGAAGGAGGTGGGACGGGGGGGGGGGGGGGTTACCCTGGCATAACCCCTTCAGGGCATGAATGCAAATTTGCATACAATTGGAGGGAAGGGGTTAAAAAAAAAAAGGCATTGATCTCTGCTGTCTAGGGGAAAAAATGGGAATGTTTATGTGACGTCACTTCTGACCTCCCAGGGTCATAGATATTGCCCAGACCATCCAGTCCTCGTCCAGCTCTGTGGTAACCCAGCGCCGCTGCCGGATTACTACCACTAGGCAACTAGGCATCCGCCTAGGGCGCACTGCTGCCTAGGGCACCCGGCCACTGGTGTTCCTACTTTCTTCTCTCTGCAGCAAGCAACTAAGTCTCAGCATCAGCAGGCAGCCGCCGCTCCGTTCGCACATAGTGTCAGTGGCGCAGTGGAGGACTGTGTCTGTGTCCTGACTCCTGAACGGAAGCAAGCAAACATTCATTGATGGGCGCTGGTGAGGCTACATTTGATGGGCGCTGGTGAGACTGCATTTGATGGGCGCTGGTGAGGCTGCATTTGATGGGCACTGGTGAGGCTGCATTTTACGGGCGCAGGTGAGGCTGCATTGATGGGCGCTGGTGAGGCTGCGTTGATGGGCGCTGGTGAGGTTGCGTTGATGGGCGCTGGTGAGGCTGCATAGATGGGCACTGGTAGGCTACATTTGATGGGCGCTGGTGAGGCTGCATTTGATGGGCACTGGTGAGGCTGCATTTGATGGGCGCTGGTGAGGCTGCATTTGATGGGCGCTGATGAGGCTGCATTTGATGGTCACTGGTGAGGTTGCATTGATGGGCGCTGTTGAGGTTGCATTGATGGGCGCTGGTGAGGCTGCATTTGATGGGTGCTGATGAGGCTGCGTTGATGGGCGTTGGTGAGGCTGCGTTGATGGGCGTTGGTGAGGTTGCATTGATGGGCGCTGTTGAGGCTGCATTGATGGGCGCTGTTGAGGCTGCATTGATGGGCACTGGTAGGCTACATTGATGGGCGCTGGTGAGGCTGCATTGATGGGCGCTGGTGAGGCTGCATTGATGGGCGCTGGTGGGCTGCAGTTAATGGGCACCTCATTAAAAAAGTGGGGCATACATGGGCAAGGCAAAGGGGGTTGGAGCCAAGGGGGGCGGCAAAATGAGGTTTCGCCTACGGTGTCAAAAATCCTTGCACCAGCCCTGTCCCGATGAAACGGTTTCGGCTGCCTGTAAAAAAAAAAAAAAACAAGAGGCTAATCAGCAGCTAGGGTGGCTTTTACAGTGTAGGAAATCTATAGCAAAAAAAAAAAAGATATCTGGATGATGCCTGTAGCTGCATACCACGGCTGCAATGCTTTGCCTTCCCCTGACCCATCTAGGACAGGAAGTGTGGGGAAATCTCTCCCGAGCCGGGGTCACAGACAGCGATACAAACCTGGCCGAGCCTCTCACCCTTCTGTACTGTATACAGAACTAGAAAGCACTTTTGGCCGGAGTTCACCTTTCTGATGGATGACCCGAGGAGTACATGGATCGTGTGAGGACAGGCAAACAGTCCTATCTTCTTACAGCCTGTTGACAGCGTGCCATGTGACTTGTGTATCAGGTTCAGGTCACATCACACGACAGGCCGTGTTTTCCACATCTCTGTCTGCTTTCACTTTCTTTCTAGACTCTACTTCCAAGAAAAGAGCCCCGAGGCCACGCAGCATAAATAGAACCCGATTCTGCCATGGCTGCCGGTACCGTGGTTTATGTTGTGTCCCTGCTGGGGAGATTCACCCTTATTTGTCCTGGTGACCACTGTTTTCCAGAAATAAAGTTATTGACATTACAGAATTTTAGTGTTGTCACCAGAACAAGATGAGAGGGGAAATCTTACAACGGGTCATCCCTTTGCTTTGGAGAGATTTCCCCCCCACTTCCTGTCGTGTCTACAAGACAAGATGAAAAGGGAAATCTTCCAAACGCAAAATGGAAAAAAACAAACAAACAAAAAAACCTTCACTACAATATCGTAAAGAGAAAAAAAAAAAAAAAAAAGTTGGTCTTAAAGGGGTTGTAAACCTTCGTGCATCCTATGCATTAAGGTGAAAAAACACCTGGCAATGACCGGCCCCCCAGCCCCCCCGTTTTACTTACCTGAACCCTGGAACTTGACCCACAGGGACGCGCTGTCTTCTGTCCGGGGTTCTCCGCACTTGATTGGATAGATTGATAGCAGCGCAGCCATTGGCTCCTGCTGCTGTCAATCAAATCCAATGACACGGGCATCGGGGGGGGCGAGGCTGAGTCATACATTCGGCGGCTATGTACACCAAATTCTGGACTCGGGAGCGCGCCCGCCAAGGTAACCCCCCGGTAGAGCGCTTCTCCTAGGGGGTTATCTGATGTGGGGAGGAGCCGTGAGAGCCGCCGGGGGACCCAAGAAGACGAGGTTCGGGGGCCACTCTGTGCAAAATGAGCTGCACAGTGGAAGTAAGTATGACATGTTTGTTATTTAACCCCTTCCCGCCGAGCGTACGCAGATGTGCGCGCTCGGCTTTCCGGGGTTATACCGGGATGATGCCCGCAGCTGCAGTCATCATCACGGTACTGTTTTGTAGAGCGGGCGATTCTCGGAGCGGTTTTCCTGGTATAACAACCGATGCGGCCGCCCCCCGCCACTCTTACCGGGTATAACAACTGATGCGGCCGCCCCCCCGCCACTCTTACCGGGCCTCCCGTTCCATCGGGAGGCATGATGTCCAATCGGACGCCTCCGGCGGCTGGGGACGGGCTGGAACGAAGCCGTGAACGGCTTCGTTCCAGCCTCCCAATCGTAAACACGGAAGCGACGTCATGACGTCACTTCCCGTTTACTCGGCTGCCAATGGCGCCAGTTTTTAAAAAATGCACAGTATTCAGAATCGCCGAAAACGGTGAACTGAATACTTTGAAGTGCAAAGGAGGGATTTGGGGTCTTTTAGACCCCCGATCCCTCCATAAGGAGTACCTGTCACCACCTATTACTGTCACAAGGGATGTTTACATTCCTTGTGACAGCAATAAAAGTCATCCAAAAAAAATTTTTTTTTTAAACACAATTTATAAATATAAAAATAAATAAAATAAATAAGAAAAAAAATTTTTTTTAAAGCGCCCTGGTGCCCGCGAGCTCACGCAGCAAAGAAAAAACGCATACGGAAGTCGCGCCCGCATATGTAAATGGTTTTCAAATCACACATGTGAGGTATGGCCGCGATCGTCAGAGTGAGAGCAATAATTCTAGCACTAGACCTCCTGTGTAACTCCAACCTGGTAACCGTAAAAAAAATGTAAAGCGTCGCCTATGGAGATTTTTAGGTTCCTGTAGTTTGTCGCCATTCCACGAGTGCGTGCAATTATAAAGCGTGACATGTTTGGTATCTATTTACTCGGCGTAACATCATCTTTCACATTGTGCAAAAAAATTAACTTTACTGTTTGTTTTTTTTTTAAATTCTTGAAAGTGTCTCTTTTCCCAAAAATTTGCGTTTAAAACACCGCTGCACAAATACCGTGTGATATAAAATATTCCAACAATCTCCATTTTATTCTCTAGATTCTCTGCTAAAAAAAAAAAAAAAAAAATATATATATATATATATATATATATATATATATATATATATATATATATATATATATAATGTTTGGGGGTTCTAAGCAATTTTCTAGCAAAAAATACGGATTTTAACTTGTAAACACCAAATTTCAAAAATAGGCTTAGTGATGAAAGGGTTAAAAAAAAAAGAATGATCCTTTAAAAAGAAAGAAGGATCCGGGGCTTTAAAAAAAGAACGATCCGGTTCACACAGGGGCGACTTGTCAGGCGACTTAGTTCTGTACCGTTCTGTACTATGGAACCGTTCTAATCGGAGCGACGCAAGTCGCTCCGACTTAGAAAAAGGTTCCTGTAGTATTTTTTGGGGCGACTTCAGGCGACTTGCATTGACTTCTATACAGAAGTCGTTTTGCAAGTCGCCGCTGAAGTCGTGTGCAGGACGCCTCGGTGAGTCGACCTGCAAGTCTTGCCGCCCCTGTGTGAACCGCCACTAGATTCACATCTATGCATGTTGCTTTTGAGCGTTTCTGCAGTGTTTTTTGTGGTGCTTGCTGCGTTTTTGAGCAGCGTTTTTACAGCGTTTTTGCGGCGTTTTTGCTGCGTTTTGCTTTTTTTTTTTTTTTTTTTTAGACAGTCTAAGGCTCGATTCACACCTATGCATGTTGCTTTTGAGCGTTTTTGGAGGTTTTTTTTTCATGCTTGCCACGTTTTTGAGCATAGTTTTTGCCGCGTTTTTGCCGTGATTTTGCCGCGATTTGCGTTTTGCGTTTTTTTTTTTTTTTTACAGTTTTTTTTTACAGTCTTAAAAAAAATTAAAAAAAAAAAAAAAAAAAACGGCAAAAACGCATCAAAAACGCTGCAAAAACGGTGCACTTGCGTTTTTGATGCTTGTCCATTGAATTCTATTACATGCAAAACGCTGCATTTTGCATGAAAAAAAGTCTCTGACCCTTTCCAAAAATGCAGAGAAACAAAAAGGCATTGATGTGAACATGTTCCATAGGAACCCATGTTAAAAAATTCCCGTGCATTTCTGCAAAATGCAAAATGCATCAAAAAACGCGCTAGTGTGAATAGAGCCTAAAGAAAAAAAAAAAACGCCAAAAACGCAAAACGCAGCAAAAACGCCGCAAAAATGATGAAAAACACTGTACTTGCGTTTTTAATGCTGGTCCATTGAATTCTATTACATGCAAAATTCTGCATTTTGCATGGAAAAAAAAGTCCCTGACCCTTTCCAAAAACGCAGAGGTACAAAAATGCATTGATGTGAACATGTTCCATAGGAACCCATGTTAAAAAATTCCCATGCATTCCTGCAAAATGCAAAATGCATCAAAAAACGCGCTAGTGTGAATGGAGCCTTACGATCACTTTAGTTGAACAAGCTGAAATTAGAAGCTGATTGGCCGCCATGCAGAGCTGCACCAGATTTTTTGCACTCTCCAGTTTTAGTAAATCAACCCCCTATAGCGTTAGACAGGATAATTTGGTTGGTTGCAGGCTGGTCGGTAAACTGAGCTGGGAATTTTCTTTGGTTTTGTTTGACATTTTTTGGCAACTAAGTGGCTCCAAAGAGGCCGCAAACGATCAGCAGCATGCAGCAAAAAGGATAAACGACGGCAATATCAAAAATTCTATTTAAAAAAAAAAAAATAGTCTATGATACGCAATAAAATTGCCTTTCCTTTACGGTTTACGTCTAGTATATAAAAAAAAAAAAGGGAACACTATTCCCCCCCCGTCGTGTCACGAGGAAGAAGCCTCCTTGCAGGAGGACAATATGGCTTTGTGTCGGTGTGTGTGAGTCAGCATCGCTCTGCGAGAAGAACGCTGACTCAGCGGCGGCGTTGGGCTTGATATGTGACGGCCTCGCTCTCCCCTCTGTCCCGGTCACCCGCAGATAAAGACAGTTCCAGCTGATGCAGCTGCTGATGCCGCTGATGTCCAGCTCAGCAGCTCACGATGCTCTGAAAAGCCACATAGAGTCATCATTAACTGGCGCTGCAAACCGCTGCGAGCGAGGAGCTTTTACCCCCCCTCCTCCCCGGGCTCCGGGAACCAAGTGGTCAATGTCAGGTTATTATCGGTCAGTGACATAGAAAAGACCCAACATGAAGGCGTCCTGACATGTCGTAACACGGGCAAGTGTAGACGCGTATCGTTCATCTTCGTTTAAAAGGAGTGGATGGTGTCTTTTGTATATATTTTATTAAGCCACTTGACCACCGGATGATTTACTCCCCCCCCCCCCCTCTTCATGACCAGGCCTTTTTTTTAATTTTTGCGATACGGCACTGCGTTACTTTAACTGACAATTGCGCGGTCGTGCGACGCTGTTCCCAAATTAAATTTATAGATTTTTTTTTTTCCACAAATAGAGCTTTCTTTTGGTGGTATTTGATCACCTCTGCGGTTTTTATTTTTTTGCGCTATAAACAAAAAAAACGACCGACAAATTTTGAAAACAAAACCCAATATTTTTTTACTTTCTGCTATAAAACATAATAAAAAAAATGTAAAAAAAAAAAAAAAAAAAATCAAATTTCTTCATCAGTTTAGGCCAATATGTATTCTGCTACATGTTTTTGGTAAAAAAATAAATAAATAAATAAAATTCCAATAAGCGTATATTGATTGGTTTGCGGAAAAGTTATCGCGTCTACAAACTATGGGATATATCTATGGAATTTTTGTTTATTATTTTTTCTTTACTAGTAATGGCGGCAATCAGCGACTTATGCCCCGTACACACGGTCGGACATTGATCGGACATTCCGACAACAAAATCCATGGATTTTTTTCCGGCGGATGTTGGCTCAGACTTGTCTTGCATACACACGGTCGCACAAAGTTGTCGGAAATTCCGATCGTTCTGAACGCGGTGATATAAAACACGTACGTCGGGACTATAAACGGGGCAGTGGCCAATAGCTTTCATCTCTTAATTTATTCTGAGCATGCGTGGCACTTTGTGCGTCGGATTTGTCTACACACGATCGGAATTTAACCGATTGGATTTTGTTGTCGGAAAATTTTATAGCCTGCTCTCAAACTTTGTGTGTCGGAAATTCCGAAAATGTGCTATAGGTCAGTCGGCAAGAGGTTACTTATTATATGCAGGATGAAGACAAAAATCTATTTACTTGTCTTGTTCTTCTGGTTTTTTCTTAAACCTGGTAGGTGGTAAGCTGTAGGCTGCAATTTCATCTTTTCTGGATGATGGATTTACTGCTGTGCTGTGAATAGCTTGTGTTGTGAAAAGACTTTAATTTGTGATTTTTTTGGGGTGGTGAAGTCCTGGTATAAATTACTCTTTGACTTCTACAGCTGTCTGTTGACAGCCCCACTGTATACATAATTTTGCTGTGAAAACACTTAGCACTAACTATGGGGCTTATTTTGCTCCCAATGACACCAACAATGGGAATCATTTTAATTCCAGTGACACCAACAATCGGGCTTATTTTACTTTTAGCGATAACAACGATGGAGCTTTTTTTTACTCCCAATGACGGGACGCATTTCACTTCCAAGGACACCAACAATGCGTCTTATTTTACTCCCAATGACACCAACATTGGGTCTTATTTTACTGCCACTTACGCCATATATGTGGCTTTTTTTTACTCCCAATGACACCAATGATGGGACTCATTTCAATTCCAGCGACACTAACAATGGGGCTTTTCTTACTCCCAATGATGGGAATCATTTCACTTCCAATGACACCAAAAATGGGGCTTATTTTACTCCCAATGACACCAATTCCAGTGACACCAACAATCAGGCTTATTTTACTCTTATGCCCCGTACACACACTCGGATTTTCCGACGGAAAATGTGTGATAGGACCTTGTTGTCGGAAATTCCGACCGTGTGTAGGCTCCATCACACATTTTCCATCGGATTTTCCGACACACAAAGTTTAAGAGCAGGCTATAACATTTTCCGACAACAAAATCTGTTGACGGAAATTCCGATCGTGTGTACACAAATCCGACGCACAAAGTGCCACGCATGCTCAGAATAAATAAAGAGATGAAAGCCATTGGCCACTGCCCCGTTTATAGTCCCGACGTACGTGTTTTACGTCACCGCGTTCAGAGCGATCGGATTTTCCGACAACTTTGTGTGACCGTGTGTATGCAAGACAAGTTTGAGCCAACATCCGTCTGAAAAAAATCCTAGGATTTTGTTGTCGGAATTTCCAATCGTGTGTACGGGGCAGTAGCGATACCAACCAAGCTTTTTTTTTACTCCCAATGACGGGACGCATTTCACTTCCAAGGGCACCAACAATGCGTCTTATTTTACTCCTAATGATACCAATGATGGGACTATTTTACTTCCAATGACACCAACATTGGGTCTTATTTTACTGCCACTCACACCGAAAATGTGGCTTTTTTTACTCCCAATGACACCAATGATGGGACTTAATTTACTGCAACTGACACAAACAATGTTGCTTATTTTAGACGTTGTGGCTCAGTGTCAGTCGTTTTGGCTGGGTGTCAGTCGTTGTGGCTCGTGTCAGTCATAGTGGCTCGGTGTCAGTCGTTGTGGCTCGGTGTCAGTCGTTGTGGCTCGGTGTCAGTCGATGTTGCTCGGTGTCAGTCGTTGTGGCTCAGTGTCAGTCGTTGTGGCTGGGTGTCAGTTGTTGTGGCTGGGTGTCAGTCGTTGTGGCTCGGTGTCAGTCGTTGTGGCTCGGTGTCAGTCGTTGTGGCTGGGTGTCAGTTGTTGTGGCTCCCAATTTTTCCAATGAAAGGGGTTTTTTAGGTATAGGTATTGGCTTGTAATTGAAAGTGAAAGCCATTGGAGTAATATTACTGTATATCTGGTGACCCCCGGGTGGGTGGATGAGCTGTGGCTGGGTGTCAGTCGTTGTGGCTGGGTGTCAGTCATTGTGGCTCAGTGTCAGTTGTTGTGGCTCGGTGTCAGTCGTTGTGGCTCGGTGTCAGTCGTTGTGGCTCGGTGTCAGTCGTTGTGGCTGAGTGTCAGTCGTAGTGGCTCGGTGTCAGTCGTTGTGGCTCGGTGTCAGTCGTTGTGGCTGGGTGTCAGTTGTTGTGGCTCCCAATTTTTCCAATGAAAGGGGTTTTTTAGGTATAGGTATTGGCTTGTAATTGAAAGTGAAAGCCATTGGAGTAATATTACTGTATATCTGGTGACCCCCGGGTGGGTGGATGAGCTGTGGCTGGGTGTCAGTCGTTGTGGCTGGGTGTCAGTCATTGTGGCTCAGTGTCAGTTGTTGTGGCTCGGTGTCAGTCGTTGTGGCTCGGTGTCAGTCGTTGTGGCTCGGTGTCAGTCGTTGTGGCTGAGTGTCAGTCGTAGTGGCTCGGTGTCAGTCGTTGTGGCTCGGTGTCAGTCGTTGTGGCTGGGTGTCAGTTGTTGTGGCTCCCAATTTTTCCAATGAAAGGGGTTTTTTAGGTATAGGTATTGGCTTGTAATTGAAAGTGAAAGCCATTGGAGTAATATTACTGTATATCTGGTGACCCCCGGGTGGGTGGATGAGCTGTGGCTGGGTGTCAGTCGTTGTGGCTGGGTGTCAGTCATTGTGGCTCAGTGTCAGTTGTTGTGGCTCGGTGTCAGTCGTTGTGGCTCGGTGTCAGTCGTTGTGGCTCGGTGTCAGTCGTTGTGGCTGAGTGTCAGTCGTAGTGGCTCGGTGTCAGTCGTTGTGGCTCGGTGTCAGTCGTTGTGGCTGGGTGTCAGTCGTAGTGGCTCGGTGTCAGTCATTGTGGCTCGGTGTCAGTCGTTGTGGCTGGGTGTCAGTCGTTGTGGCTGGGTGTCAGTCATAGTGGCTCGGTGTCAGTCGTTGTGGCTCGGTGTCAGTCGTTGTGGCTGGGTGTCAGTCGTTGTGGCTGGGTGTCAGTCGTAGTGGCTCAGTGTCAGTCGTTGTGGCTGGGTGTCAGTCGTAGTGGCTCAGTGTCAGTCGTTGTGGCTGGGTGTCAGTCGTTGTGGCTGGGTGTCAGTCGTTGTGGCTCGGTGTCAGTCGTTGTGGCTCAGTGTCAGTCGTAGTGGCTCGGTGTCAGTCGTTGTGGCTGGGTGTCAGTCGTTGTGGCTGGGTGTCAGTCGTTGTGGCTCGGTGTCAGTCGTTGTGGCTGGGTGTCAGTCGTTGTGGCTGGGTGTCAGTCGTTGTGGCTCGGTGTCAGTCGTTGTGGCTGGGTGTCAGTCGTAGTGGCTCGGTGTCAGTCGTTGTGGCTGGGTGTCAGTCGTTGTGGCTCGGTGTCAGTCGTTGTGGCTCGGTGTCAGTCGTAGTGGCTCGGTGTCAGTCGTTGTGGCTCGGTGTCAGTCGTTGTGGCTCGGTGTCAGTCGTTGTGGCTCGGTGTCAGTCGTTGTGGCTCGGTGTCAGTGGTTACAAGCTCGGTGTTGATATTTGTCAACTGAAAGTCTGCCAAATGGCATGCCTCTCCCTGTGGACGGTGTAATTTAATTGAGATGTTGAGTGTCCTTGAGTTTAGCGGCAGCTCCTTGTTCCCATGACACTCTCCTACGTAAAAGTCCTTCATCTCTGTAGATGGTGCGTTGGGAATTATCTGCACTGAACGGTGTCCCTGCTTTGTATCTGTACTCAAGGCCTCCAGATAGGGAGAAAGGAACGCCCAGGGCTATTTTTTAACCAACGTGACAGTTTAAAGACCTTACAAAGATAAACAGGAGTTTTAACATACTGTACTACCAGTACAAACAGGTAACTATAATAATAAATCATAAAATCAGATACGAACATGTAAAAACAATTCCATTTTCTAAACACAAGAGTCATTTCAAGATATCAATCCTAAACCTCCATATATAGTTTCAAACAACGGCTGTTCAGTAAACGACGATACTAATCCGCAGTTCTGTTCATCCTCGTATTCTATTACATTACAATCTACACTCACCGGCCACTTTATTAGGTACACCCGTTCAATTGCTCGGTAACACAAATTGCTAATCAGCCAATCACACGGCAATAACTTGATGCATTTAGGCATCTAGACGTGGTGAAGACAACTAGCTGAAGTTTAAACCGAGCATCGGAATGGGGAAGAAAGGGGATTTAAGTGGCTTTGAACGTGAAATGGTGGTTGGTACCAGACGGGTTTATATGAGTATTTCAAAAACTGCTGATCTACTGGGATTTTCACACACAGCCATCTCTCGGGTTTACAGAGAATGGTCCAAAAAAGAGAAAATATCCAGTGAGCGGCAGTTGTGTGGAGGAAAATGCCTTGTTGATGTCAGAGGTCAGAGGAGAATGGGAAGACTGGTTCCAGATGATAGAAAGGCAACGGTAACTCAAATAACCACTCGTTACACCCAAGGCATGCAGAATAACGTCTCTGAACACACGTTGAACCTTGAAGCAGATGGGCTACAGAAGCAGAAGACCACACCGGGTGCCACTCCTGTCAGCTAAGAATAGGAAACTGAGGCTACAATTTGCACAGGATCACCAAAATTGGAAAATAGAAGATTGGAAAAAACGTTGCCTGGTCTGATGAGTCTCGATTTCAGCTGCGACATTCAGATGGTGGGGTAAGAATTTGGCGCATGGATCCATCCTGCCTTCTATCACCGGTTCAGGCTGGTGGTGGGGGGTGTGATGGTGGGGGGGATATTTTCTTGGCACACTTTGGGCCCCTTACTACCAATTGATCATGGTTTAAACACCACGGCCTACCTGAGTATTGTTGCTGACCATGTCCATCCCTTTATGACTACAGTGTCCCCATCTTCTGATGGCTCCTTCCAGCAGGATAATGCCACCATGTCACAAAGCTCCAATCATCTCACCACTGGACAATGAGGTCCCTGTACTCCAATGGCCTCCACACTCACCACATCTCATCCAATAGAGCACCTTTGGGATGTGGTGGAACGGGAGATTCCCATCATGGATGTGAGCCGACAAATCTGCAGCAACTGCGTGATGCTATCATGTCACTATGGAGCAAAATCTCTAAAGAAAGTTTCTAGCATCTTGTTGAATATATGCCACAAAGAATGAATGCAAAAGGGGGTCCAACCTGGGATTAGCAAGGTGTACCTAATAAAGTGGCCGGTGAGTGGATATCCATTGATTAATGATAATTCTTGCAGTGGAATGAGGATAACTCAATGCGTTTCCATTCAAAGTATCTTCTTCATTGGGAGACATAGACGGTATATCCTACAATATCCAAATGAAAAAACATCAATGATACATACAGTACATATTTAATGGTTTACAATCATATAAAAATCTGTATCTTAGGGTGGGTTCACACTGCCCCGGGGAGCTCCCACTGCACTTTGGCGAGGGTTAGCTGCTCTTTCCCATAGACTCCTATGACGTCCTGCGGTTTTTATGAAGTTTCAGAAAGCCCACCAAGGATGCAGAATGCAGGAGCTTTGATGCACTTCTTGAAACCGCTCCAAAACTGCAGGACCACATAGAAGTTTATGGGAAAGCGCAGCTAACCTAAACGAACACAACGGGCTAGCTGCTCTCTAGCAAAAGTACGGTGGGGCAGTGTGAAACTGTCAGAAACCATGAACCAGACCGAAACAGAAGTACAAGTAAAATCACACTTGTTTATTAACAAAAATAAAAAGGTAAACAGAGTAAGTGTAGTCAAAGCATAGCCAGAGTCCAGTAACCGGATCGGGTAGTCAGCCAAGCCAGAAGTCAGGGATCCAAGTAGAGGAACAGCAAGCAGGATAAGGAGCCAGAAGGGATGTCAGCAAAGCCAGTCTTTAAACAGGAACGCAGGAGATGGTTTCTTGTGATGTGACCAAGGGGAAGGCAGGAATGAAGTGAGCTGGAGATCTTTAAGTAGGTGGGACTGACGAGCAGATCCACAACAGCTGGTTAACTGTGGATAGAGATGAGAGCTGGCAATTAGCCGACAGCTGAGCGGCCAGCTCAGAGAAGGAAGGGCTGAGCCCAGCCCTGACAGAAACCCCCCTTACATTCATTAAAAGGCAAATTTAAATTCGCAGTTTTGCCATAAATCTATAACAGACCTTCCACAGGAGTATTGGATGACTGAGATGGGGGTCCCAATCTGTCTATAAAGATGAGTATGTATATATTGTTACTATATACAGTAGATGCACTGACTGCACTCACTATATTGTTCTACCCAGGGCTTTTTTTTCAGCTGGAATTTGGTGGAACTCAGTTCCACCACCTCTGGCTCAGGCCCTCTGCTCCCTGCTCACCACTATCACTTGTAAATACAGAAGTCCGGCTTCTGTGTTTACAAGTGACAGCTTGATTCTCAACGGCTCCCGTAGTTCTGATCTCCTGAATGGCTCCCACTGAGTACAGGATGGGGACAAGGGAGATGCAGGTGTCCGGGGTGGAATGAGGATGCCGACACCCCCAATGGATGATCTCCCTGAAAGTGAGAGAGGTGGAGCCCCCTACAGTGTGTGGGGAGGTACTAGAGGCGGTTGCATAACTTAACCCCTTACCGCCGAGCGTACGCAGATGTGCGTACGCAGATGTGCGTACTCCGCTTTCAGGGGTTATACCGGGATGATGCCCGCAGGCATCATCCCAGTACTGTTTTGTAGAGCTGGCGATCGGCTTTCCTGGTAAAACAACCGATGCGGCTAAAAGCCACTCGGCTGTTATACCGGAGGAGCGGGAGGGGACGCCCCCCCCCTTCCGCCGCCTCCCGCCGCTCTTACCGGGCCTCCCGTTCCATCGGGAGGCCCGATGACCAATCGGCCGACGGGCTTCGTTCCAGCCTCCTAATCGTAAACATGGAAGCGACGTCATGACGTCACTTCCCATTTACTCGGCTGCCAATATTCCCCCCCTTCCTTAAAAGCTCCACCATCTTCCACCTTACTTTTTTTGCTGTATTAAGTTTTGCAGCCGGCTCTAGTACCTCCCCACACACTTTAGGTGGCTCCACCACTCTCACTTGCAGGGAGATCATCCATTGGGGGTGTCGGCATCCTCATTCCACCCCGGGCACCTGCATCTCCCTTGTCCCCATCCTGTACTCAGTGGAAGCCATTCAGGAGATCAGATCTAAGGGAGCCGTTGAGAATCAAGCTGTCACTTCTAAACACAGAAGCCGGACTTCTGCTTTTACAAGTGATAATGGTGAGCAGGGAGCAGAGGGCCTGAGCCAGAGGTGGTGGAACTGAGTTCCACCAAGTTCCAGCTGAAAAAAAGCCCTGATTATTATTATTATACAGGATTTATATAGCGCCAACAGTTTGCGCAGAATGAGGGTAGACATTACAGTTACAATACAATTCAATACAGGAAGAATCAGAGGGCTCTGCTTGTTAGAGCTTACAATCTAAGAAGGAGGGTCCAGTGATACAAAATGTAATAACTGTGGGAGATAAGCTGATGGAGAAAAATCAAAGTACAATTGTTAGGTGTGGGCAGGATAAGCTTCTCTGAAGGGGAGGGTTTTCAGTGATCATCTAAAAGAAAACAGAATAGGAGGTAATCAGACAGACTGGGGTAGGGAGTTCCATAGTATTGGAGAGGCTCTGGAAAAGACCTGGAGGCGAGCATGGGAGGAGGTGACACGGGATCTAGAGAGTAAGAGGTCTTGGGAGGAACGAAGAGAACGATTAGGTTGGTGTTTTGAGACTAAGCTAGTGATGTAGCTGGAAGCAGAGTTGTGGATGACTTTGTAAGTTGTTGTTGTCTTATACTTACTCAAACTCATACTAAATTTCAAATAAATATAGTAAGTAGTGTGCCTAAAGTTTGCATACATTCAGATAGTTATTGAGAGGTCACTGTGTAAATGATGAACACATCATCTACGTACCTATGCCATGCTAAAACATGGCACAGGTACATGGAGAATGAGTCATTAAAGCCGGCAATTATCAGTTGTTCCTTAACAACCGATGACTCATTCAGCTGTCAGTGGGGTTCCCCTGTTGACAGGTGAAGTGTAAACTAAGTTCCAGTGTTCTGCCGAAAACTCCAACTCGGCAAAATCTTCAACCACGCCGCTTCCGGTGACTCTCCAGCAGCAATAATTGGAGATTTAGACGAGTTGCCTATTTTCACAGAACACCGGCAGCGTATACACTACAGTAGATGACGAGTTGGCTGTTTTGATAGAACAACGGGTAAGGAGGACAAAAGCTGTCGCTGCCTTGAAGGCGGCAATGTTGTTGGTTAATAGCGGGTATGTAATAGTGGGTATATAATAGCGGGTATATAACAATATCTAATTATTATATTGTGTACCGTAGTGTATATACGCTACCGGTGCTCTATGAAAACAGCCAACTCGTCCTAAATCTCCAATTACTAATGCTGGAGAGTTACCCAGAAGTGACGTGGTTGGAGATTTTGCTGAGTTGGAGTTTTCGGCAGAACACTGGTGTTTTTTCAGATTAGGCAACCCGTCAGATTTTGAAACGGAAGTGACGTTCTGTTGCGGCCATCTTGATACTCCCCACACTCGGCCACACTAAGCCTACAGTCTGAAGTCGTGAGGCGGACATCTTTTTACACCCACCGAAGTCTTGCATTTCACACTTATTTTTACCATTAAACTGAGCTTATATTGTGAGATACAGGATTTAGAAGTCCGTGACACTGTTTCTGATTTTAAAAGCAGCAGCAAGCCTGCTGATCTCACAGGTTTGCTGATCTGACAGAAGACAGCTTCTTTTAAAATTCAATATCAAAACAGTGTCACTGATTTCTAAATACTTTATTTTAAGATAGAGGCTCAGTTTAGTGGTAAAAAAAAGAGTGAAATGCAAGACTTTGTGGGTGTAAAAAGATGTCCGCTTGGCGACTTCAAACTGTAGCTGCGGCTGAGTGCGGGGTGTACCAAGATGGATTATTCCTCTGTTTAACTCCTTATTAACCCTTAATTTACTCTAATCAGCCTTAATTAACTCCTTATTCTTCTTCTCCATTTAATTATTATTTTCCTGATAAGTTTTTTGTTCACTTCTATTTTATAAACTATTAATAATTAAAACTTTTTTTTTTGTTTTTTTGTTTGCTTTGTTTGTTAATGTTTTTACACCTTTAACATATATTTACACATTTCACATCGAAAAAAAAAGCGCAAAATAAAGAAAAATAAATGTATTTAATGTGTGAATAACTTTTCAATGCTTTGCACTATTGCTGACAGCTGAAGTGTAAACAAAAATGTTGCAGTAGATATCAGTAATTGATATCGGGGAGAAAAAAAAAAAGTATCGGTACTTGTAAAAAGTTTTTTATTGTTGCATCCCTAGTTATGATCAAAGGAAAGACCGTCTCTTATTACCGCCTCTTATTATTATCAGATTTTGCCTCGTAGCCACCACCCTTTTTCTTTTACATCTAGTGTTTGCCCATATCTGACCAACCCTGATAATTTTATGTAGACTGTAAAAAAATAGACAAAAAAGAACATCAGATTCAACCTCATCTTCACCTTAAATTGTTGTATGTGTACTTAGTAGTACCTTCAATCTATAAGCAGGATTCTATTTATATGTCGACCCTCGAAAAAAATGCCAATTTGTCCCTCATATTTTTTTATCCTTTATTAATTCCTTATTGTATCTTTCAAGATGTTTTTCTTTACTATAAAAAGAAGCGCAAACTGTCAGCACTTGAGTGATGGAAGTATACAATCCTGCTGTTGGGAAACTTCTATTAAAATCCATTCCTATCCTCCCTTTGAAGTTATCATTGATATCAACGTCTTTGAAGCTCTCTCAAGACTGGGAATCTTTTCAATACTCTACAAAACAAATAGAAAGCGCATTATATGATACCTTCAATAAAACTTCTTTAAAATCTCATACCCAAAAGGTACTTCACCTTTTCGAGTAGGAGATGCAGGGGAAGCTGCCGCCTGTCGCCCGGAGAGAAGAGCTGCCCTCGTTATAGATGCGGTAAGTGCCGTCCGACGCACCGGGGGGGGGGGGATGCGGATGACCTGACCTACTGGGGGGGGTGGGGGTGGTTGTGGGTGCACTGTTTGCCGCCCCCTCACCCCCCAAAAAATGTACCACCAGCCGCCACTGCCGTGGAAGGAATAGTGCTACATCGTTGGTGTCAGTGGGAGGAATAACACTACATTGTAGGTGTCAGTGGAAGGAATAGTGTTCCCTTGTTGGTGTCAGTAACAGGAATAGTGCCCCATTGTTGGTGTCAGTGGAAGGAAGTGTCAGTAACAGGAATAGTACCCCATTGTTGGTGTCAGCCCATTGTTGGTGTCAGTGGAAGGAATAGTGTCCCTTTGTTGGTGTTAGTAACAGGGATAGTGCCCCATTGTTGGTGTCAGTGGAAGAAATAGCCTCCCATTGTTGGCGTCAGTGGGAGGAATAGTGCCCCAAGAGCTAGATAAAGGCAAGCAAAGGGCTGCATCAGGCCGAGGGGCTGCAGTTTGGAGACCACTGCACTAGATCATCAACTATAGATATCATGCTGATAGCTTTGCTAAGTGGCATTGACCCCGGCACTGTGCAGGCACCATCAGATGGGAGGTCAATCAGCCACAGCTCAAAGAATCCTCCATCAACCTCTTGAGAAACTCAAGGGTTCCATGAAACCCTGGTTGAGAATGTATGGCATAGAGCAGTGATGGCAAACCTTGGCACTCCAGATGTTTTGGAACTACATTTCCCATAATGCTCAACTATACTACAGAGTGCATGAGCATCATGGGAAATGTAGTTCCAAAACATCAGGGGTGCCAAGGTTCGCCATCACTGGCCTAGAGTGTCTAGCTAAAACATTTCAAGTTTGAATCATCTTTACTTGATAGTAAAATTTCAGGGGGTACACAAGATGGCATTTAGTGTGTGAAGCTGCTTGATCTTTCCTATCATGACCTATCAAAAATCCCATCATAATTAGCTACATTTCTCCAAGTTTGCTTCCCAACCAACATTTTCCACATTAGGAAAAACTCTCATGCACTAAATGCGTATTATGCTTGTGTTTAGTCACGTTTAGGCGTTTTTTCTGCCAAAATGCTTCCCTTGAACGCACAAGGTATTTTTTTTCCTGCCTCTAAACTCCTGTAAATGTCTATGTGTGCATGGACACATATAGAGGGATTTACTAAAACTAGAGAGTGCAAAATCTGTGGCCACTGTGCAAAGAAACCAATCAACTGCCAGGTTTTAGGGCTCTTTCACAAACCGACGGACTCCGCTTTGCTCAGTGTTGATCTTCGCTAAGCAGGCAGATGACAGGCACGTTTCCGCTCACTGTGTTGAGATGGAGCTGTCAGAGATCCGCTCTCCTCTATGGGGAGATTGGATGAAAACAGACCGCCTGTTCGTTTTCATCCAATCCCATCCAATCCGATCCGCCAGACGAGTGGAAAATAGCGTCTCCATCCGTCTGGATTTCACGGACAGGATCAGATCGGATATCGGCAGATGTCAGCGGACATGTCACCGCTGACATCCGCCGCTCCATAGAGGTGAATGGAGCCTCCGATCCGATCCGCCTGAAAAACTGACAGGCAGACCTGATCGGAAAGCCTGTGTGAAAGGGGCCCTATTGTCAAAGCTTAATTGAACAAGCTGAAGTTAGAATCTGATTGGCTACCACGCAAAGCTGCACCAGATTCCCAGTGCTCCAGTTTTAGTAAATTTCCCCATATGCTAGCATTGAAGAAGAAATAAAAAGGTCAAATGAAGGCATTTTTGAGCTCAAATGTTCATGAGGTCTTATAATGCCATATAATGCCATACTTTATAATAGCTATAATAGGCTCACCTTGTAAAGGAAATTTGTAAGTTCTGTATATAATTGTATTCTATTTTATATGTATTGCACACTGCCCTCACTGTGCACACGGCACTAATAATATTTTCAGTACATGTTTGCATTCTTTTGAGTCCTGATTAGAATTAGCCTGTCTATGTTACGCCCCTTGTTACCATAAAGGTACAATTGTAATATTAATGTGATACCTACGTAATCATGTGTATAAAAACCTTGAATTGCGTCATAATAAAGCAGAACAGTTATTTGGAAAGATGAAGAGTGTATCTTTTGTGTCTGTTCCCTACTCCAGTAGTTATTATTAATTTGGAACCACTAATCAATATGAGGATAGGCGTTGCCTATCTATACATTTCCATGTCAACCCAGTACAGTGTAAAAAACAAAAAACAATAACACTAATTTATTGAATATAAGTTACATGGAAGTTTTTATATTTGCTTAGAGTTTCTCTTTAAGGATGAGTACTTAGGCAGAAGGACACTTTATCACTCTATTGATTTTTAATACATTCTTCCTCGTCCTCCTCAGCTATATATAGTCATGTTTCTCTTCTTGTGCCAGAAAGTACAAAGTATTTTTGCAGCAAGAGGTCGATGTCCTGGAACATGCTAAATTATAGATAAAACCATCCATTTAAACAATGAGTGTGCGTTCTGGTAGATGAGACGTCTGGAGAGCCGGGGAGAAAATCTGATGATTTGTTCTCCTATTCTGGCAGTGTATACATAGAGGTGGAGTGACCAAATATTACATGAATTGTTAACGAATCCTCCATACATTACTTTAAACTCAAAAGACTCCGAACATAAAGGAATTGATTCAGTTAACACACAAAGTGGAGTCACAAAGATCTAATTTGTAAGTTGTACATTATATTTTGGGTAATTTGGCACCCAGTAATTTTGGGTACGAAGACACTAAAAAAATTAAAGTATCACTACAGAAACCTTTTTTTTCCTTAGTTTTGGATAGAGTGGAGCAGGTGCTCGATATTTTGGGGGTGGAGGGCGGCAAACCAACCCATGGGAGGGAGATGGACGGGAAGGCGTCGACCAACTCCCCCCCCCCCCCCCCACTGGAGATGGATAGGAAGACGGCGATCCCCTCTCCCCGTGGGAGACGGATGGGAAGACGGTGATTCCCCCCCCCCCTGCGGGAGACAGACGGGAAGACGGCGATCCCCTCTGTGGGAGACTGATCAGAGGCCTCCTTACCTTAGGAGGCAGCGAGGCAGATGACAAGGTTCTGGGGTAGGGCTGGGGCCATTGCTTCTCCTGCCAGCAGAACATGAAGTGGGTCCTGAGACCCGTTTGGGTCTCAGAACCCGCTTCCTGATTGGCCGGGAGGAGAATCAGGAAGACAATAGCGAATATTAATTTGCTATTTTGTCACACAACTGGGTGGGCTCAGGGCGCAGTGCTCTGTGCCCGGAGCCCACCCTTTTGTGAAGCCAATTAGAGCCTCAGGCTCTAATAGTGTGCTTAAAAAAAATGATGATTAAACTCAAAATTGACAATCCTTAGCCTAGTGGCAACTCAACTTCCCCTGTGGTCCAGAGTCCCCAATACAACAACAACTACCAGCTACACACAAGAAAGAAACTATCAGGAACCATGAATCCGACCGAGACAGAAGTATAGTTAAATCACACTTGTTTAATAATAACAATAATAATAAGGTAAACAGAGTAAGCGTAATCAAAAGAAGCCAGTGTTCAGTAACCGGATCGGGTAGTCAGCCAAGCAAATGTCAGAGAACCAGAGATAAACCTAGTAGTACAGCAAGCAGGATCAGGAGCCAGAAGGAACATCAGCCGAGCAATTCTTCAACAGGAACGCAGGAGAAAGTCTCTGTGATGTTGACAAAGGCGAAGGCAGAGATCAAGTGAGCTGGACGACTTTAAGTAGGCAGGACTGACGAGCAGAATCAACAACAGCTGGGTAACTGTGGAGAGAAATGGGAGCTGGCAATTAGTCAACAGCTGAGCGGCCAGCTCAGAGAAGGAAGGGCTGAGCCCAGCCCTGACAGAAACCTGGCTTGGGTAGAAGGAAGGTTTGCGTAAAAATGAGAGTAAGGGTATGTGTAGGGAAAGTAATCCACTGATGTTTATCATAAACTGCCGTTGTTGTTTTCTTTTTTCTCTAAAAGAGCCTTCACTCCACTCTTTAACACTGACAGCTTCTGGGATTGGTGAGCGGGCACTTGACCATTCTTTGTACACCAAAGAATACTATATGCAGACACCATTGCCTTTGTCATTCCACCAAGTTTGCAAGGGAATCCTTGGTACACCTTAACCCACACATAGAAGGGATCTAGTGAACATCTTGTGTGTCAGGACACATTGTGCACATTCCAAAGAGCTAGCTGAAGACTCAAGCCTCTTCCAAGCCCTATTCTGCAAAGGACTGCAGTATATCCCCCCCCCCACCACCACCACCACCACCACAAGGGATAAGAACAGGGATAAGAACATTCAGTGCCACCAAGGCCTAAAATATATATTAAACCAATGACTCCATTTGCTAGAGAAAAAGGTGAAAGAACTTCAGAGTGTTGGTTTAGTTCTAAATCAGAGTTACCCGTTGCTGGGACTGTGGTGGCAGGAGATGAAAGGGAGAGGTTTGACAGAAGCCTAGTCACTCCTCTACCCTTTTTGGCCTCTAGCCATAGACCCTGTTCATAGTTTCATTCTGCCAATTGTTTGTTCTTGAAGTGTTCTGGTTGTTTGTTCTTTAGTTGAGTTTGCCACCAGCTTATCAAGTGCGTCTTACCTACTGTATGTTACAAATTTTTATTGCTGAATATATTGCCATGAATCTGCCAGTAAACAAATTAAACTTGTTCACTTTGAATGTGTGTGTGCTTTTGAATTCTTTTGCCTATAGCAGAAATGTCGGAACCCAGCGTGTCAGAGGACTTGCGAGGTCAAGGCAACCATTGGGGTATCTTTTAGCGCCAGATTGCCCGCCACCAGTGGCGGCTGGTGCTGTATATTTTGGGAAGGGGGGGACAACCAAGACACCCATTGTCCCTTCCCCCGGTCGTCCATCCTCCCACAAGCCCCGCACTTACCCCATCTAGCAGTTTCGGCTCCATCTTCCATCTCCTCCTCCTCCATGGTAGCGGCTTCCCTCCTCCTTCCTTCGGTGGCCAATACGCTCGCTTCTCCTCTCGGCCAATCGGGTCGACCCCCTTCCTGATTGGCCGGGAGGAGAAGCAGGAGGGCAATAGCGAATATTAATTTGCTATTGTCACACAACTGGGTGGGCTCAGGGCGCAGTACTCTTTTTTTGAAGCCTATCAGGGCCTCCGGCTCCAATCACGTGCTTGCATGTTCGCGCAACTACCAGTTAAAGTAGCGCAATGCAGTGGAATCATATCTGGTTTGGGTATTAAACCTTAAACACTTGCTTATAGCGCTGGTGGCTCCATTATCTGCTTTGGGAAGGGAACGTAGACCTGTCTTGACTCTGGCACGTATGGTGTGGAGGGAGGCTAAACAGCTGGACAAGTTTGATGACACTAATCTAGATCTACCCCTGTGGCACAACCCCATGTTTCCTCATATCCTGAATTTTGCAGATTATACCTTTTCGGAACGCAGGGGAATTGGTACACTACAGGATGTATACGCAGGGAATGTAATGACCTCCTTCACGGATCTAAAGGGAAAATATGAACTCCCTCCATACAGCATTTTTTAGATACCTCCAGCTGCGTCATGCTCTACAGACTCAATTTGGTGTTACTAGTACTAAGTTCTCAGACTATCCACTAATTGGAGTATTAAGGTCACAGGGCCCTAAAGGTTTAATTTCTACCATTTACTCACATATTTGGCTACCTCACTTAATACAAGTCCTCTGGAGGTTCTCAATAAATGGCAAACATACCTGACTTGTCGGATGAGGACTGGGAGGAGGCGTGTGCCTCCCATTTAATAGTTTCACTGGCTATTAATAACAAGCTTATTCAACTATACATGGTACATCAGTCTTACTTAACACCAGTAAGGTTACATGCGGTGCACCGTATTTCAACGTCGGCATGTATTATATTAGCTTTTCTCAGCCTTTTCAACACAGAGGAACCCTGGAAATAATTCTCCGGTCTTGGCGAACCCCTGCTAAAAATTGAAAATCTACAACTCATCATACATTAGCGTGATGGTCAATGAGAAGAATGCTTTTTATGCTGGGTACACACAAGCGGATTTTCCGGCAGACTTGGTCCGGCGGACCGGACTCCGGCGGACAATTCGATCGTGTGTGGGCTCCGGCGGACTTTTTTTCCCCAAAAGTCCGACGGAACTAGAAATAAAACATGTTTCAAATCTTTCCGACGGACTCGAGTCCGGTCGAAAAATCCGCTTGACACAAAGACACAAGTCCATCATGTCCAACCTATGTGTGTGATTATATGTCACATTATTGTGAGATATTGGGTGTTCCAGGGCTTTTTTTCAGCGGGAACGCGGGGGAGCGCAGTTCCGGCACCCCCAGCGATGAATGTATGCAATGGAAAGGAGCTCTGGGGTGTGCTGGAGGGTCTATTGATGCTGGCTGTGGGGGGAACCTATTGTCGCTAGTAAGGATCTATTTTTGCACGGGGGGTCTATTCTTGCTGGGTAGGTCTATTGTTGCTGGTGGGGGGTCAATTGTTGCTGGAAGGAATCTACTGTTGAGGGAGAGGTCTATTGATGTTGGCTGCTGGGAGATCTGTTGTTGCTGCTGGGGGTCTATTGTTGCTGGGGTGTCTTTTTGGTGTGGGGGAGCATATTTTCTCCATTAGCTCATCCCCCACAGCTATTACCCTTTTTGAGCAGGGCCCTCTGATTCCTCCTGTATTGAATTGTATTGTCTGCCCTAATGTCGTAAAGCGCTGCGTAAACTGTCGGCGCTATATAAATCCTGTATAATAATAATAATAATAGCAATTGTTGCTGGGGGGGGGCAGTCTATTGTTGTGTATGGGATCTATTGTTGCTGAGGGATGTCTATTGTTTCTGGGGGGAGGTCTATTGTTTTGGGGGGGGCTCTACTGTTGCTGGGGTGGGGTCTATTGTTGCTCACAGCAGGGATTCTATTTTACTGTCTTGTTATCAGTGACATCGCTAGGGGGTGGCTTTTGGGGCTGTAGCCCCGAATCAGGGGCCCATAGCCCCGAGTCTCTGCAGGGGTCCCCAAGGGGAGGGGAGGCTCTCTGTGGACCCTGATGTAAGTGGGGGGCTCTCTGGGGACCCTGATTTAAGGAGGGCTCCCTGGGGACCCCAATGTAAGGGGGGCTCTCTGGGGACCCTGATGCAAGGGGGAGGCTCTCTGGGGACCCTGATGTAAGGGGGAGGCTCTCTGGGAATATATATACACACACACGTATATTATATACATGTGTATGCCCGCCCAAGAGTATGACTTTCTTTACTACGCTGCTATGGGCTCTAGCCCCAGATCTTTTGTAGACCTAGCAACGCCCCTGCTTGTTATCATTAACAAATCACTTAGTAGTACAAAATGATACTTGGTTCTGTATTCTCAAAAAGGGGTGGTACTGGGAGGTATGTAGAAGGTGGAACCAAGGGACATTGCTCAGAGGTGGGTAGGGGGCAGAAACGACGGCTGACTCAGAAGGCAGGAGTTCCTGCACCTATTCTCTGAGAAAAAAGGCCCTGGGGCGTTCCAAGATTGCAACTAGGACTTGCTACTATACCAACCTTGGGTTTATGTGCTTTGGTCAACCTACCAATAATGCCCCCAATACTACCCTCTGAAATATGTTCTGCGCTGACTATCTCTACCTCTGGACCCTCCCCCCATCGCCTAGTGTAAAAACCCCTCTATTTGTCCCAGCAAATATGATAAGGTGTGGAACATCTGGTGCTCCTCCACTCTTACCATTTCTAGTCTCTGAGCAACTTCTTCCCTCTACTTAACATGTGTGAGAATGGGAAAATAGGATCTTGTACTGGGAACAATGTAATAACGAAACCAAATTACTTTGTACTTGTAGGCATCTGCTTTTTATTAGAACTGGACATTCAGGAATATACAACTGTGAACTTCCTGTGTATTTATGTACAAAACACTGTAATTTTTTATGCTTATGTTGAGCGTGTTTGATGCTGTACCAATATGTTGTTTTTGCATATTAGTCAATAAAAAGACTTAAAAAAAAAAAAAAAAAAGTAGCGCAACCTTCTGGTGATCAAGTGGTTAAATAAATGAATATCTTTTTCCTCTGTTCCTCTTTTCGCACACGCTACAAAACGTTTAACCCTATACCTAATACAGGGTCCATGAGAGGCCAAACTGGCTCTGCATAGATGGTCAGAACTTTGAGGACCACAGATAGTCTATAATCACATAAGAACATGTGACAGCGCTTTAAATAAACCAGAAAACAAACTTTAATAAATTAATTTCTTTGTTTCTAAGTCTTCTTTTTTTCACACACACACACTGCAAAGCTTTTAACCTTATCCATATTATTACAGGGTCCATAGGTGGCCAAATGGGCTCTTCATGGATGGTCAGAACTTTGAGGACCACAGACGGTCTATAATCACATAAGAACATGTGACAGCGCTTTAAATAAACCAGAAAACAAACTCTAATAAATTAATTTCTTTGTTTCTAAGTCTGTTCTTTTTTTCACACACACACACACTGCAAAACTTTTTACCCTATCCATATTATTACAGGGTCCATAGGTGGTCAAATGGGCTCTTCATGGATGGTCAGGACTTTGAGAAGCACGGAGGCTGCATGGTGACACCTAACGGCTCTTTAAATAAACTGGACAACAAACTTTAATCACCACTAATATAAATCCTCTAAAAATAACCTTTTTTTTATTCCCGCGCGAAGGATTACTACGCAAATTGCACAGCTTTTTACTGCCCGCTGTTGAGAAGATACAAATAAACATCCATAAAAGTTGGTGTCCCCCGCCAGGGAGGGGAAATATTGCGGTGACTAATTTTTAGTCTTTGTATTATTCCGGCTGGTCTTTATGGGTTATGACAAATCGGGGGATTCAGCGTATTATCACCGAGATCATAAGAAAACTACAATAATCTAAACTCGTAAAAATTAGTTACTGCCGTACTGCAGGCAGTTAATGTGGAGGAAGTCATCTCTATGAATAAAAACATATGCTGGGTCAGCAGGAAGAACAGAAAGTCACACTGACAGTGGCCAGCTGTCCTCCATCTACAAGGACAGTCCTGAGGTTCCAAGGTTTGTCCCTTGAAATTTACCCCCGAATGTCACAACTAACGGGAACTATCACATTTTTATTCTGTATGATGAATAAAAATTCAGGGACAACCAGCGGTCAGGTGCAAGCTCCATCCAATCAGGGCCCTAGAATGCACTGTGCAGCACGCAGTGCATTGTGAGACACTCGGCGGGCGAACATCCCACTGAGCGCCCTACAAATTTGGGTGTTCACCGAGCGGGTGAACAGGCGATGCTCGGACTGAACTTTTGCTCGGCCTGAACCATTCGCCCAACACTACTACTGACCCCCTGCACTCTGTATGTTACATACTACTGACCCCCGCACTCTGTATGTTACATACTACTGACCCCCGCACTCTGTATGTTACATACTACTAACCCCCTGCACTCTGTATGTTACATACTACTGACCCCTGCACTCTGTATGTTACATACTACTAACCCCCTGCACTCTGTATGTTACATACTACTGACCCCAGTACTCTGTTATATACTACTGAACCCAGCACTCTAATGCCCTGCACACACGATAGGATTTTCCGACAACAAATGTTGGATGTGAGCTTGTTGTCGCAAAGTCCGACCGTGTGTAGGCTCCATAGAACATTTGTTGTCGGAATTTCCGCCAACAAATGTTTGAGAGCAGGTTCTTTCTGACAACAAAACTTATTGTCGGAAATTCCGAGCGTGTGTACACAATTCCGACGCACAAAAGTCCACGCATGCTCGGAATCAAGCAGACGGAGCCGCACTGGCTATTGAACTTAATTTTTCTCGGCTCGTCATACGTGTTGTACGTCACCGCGTTCTTGACATTCGCAGTTTCTGACAACATTTGTGTGACCGTGTGTATGCAAGACAAGTTTGAGCAAAAATCCGCGGTTTTGTTGTCGGAAAGTCCTATCGTGTGTACGCGGCATTAGTGTTACATACTACTGACCCCAGCATTCTGTTACATACTACTGACCCTAACACACTGTATGTTACATACTACTGACCCTACCTAACACACTGTGGGGTTGATTTACTAAAGGCAAATAGACTGTGCACTTTGCAAAGTGCAATTGCACTCTGCAAGTGCAGTTGCTCCAGATCTTAGTAAATGAGGTAAAGCTTCACTTTGCAAAGAATACCCAATCACATGCAAGGAAAATTTAAAAAACAGCCTTTTTGCTTGCATGTGATTGGATGATGGAATTCAGCAGAGCTTTTCCTCATTTACTAAGCCCTGGAGCAACTGCTCTCGCAGAGTGCAACTGCACTTTGCAAAGTGCACAGTCTATTTTCCTTTAGTAAATTAACCCCTGTATGTTACATACTACTGACCCCTGCACTCTGTATGTTACATACTACTGACCCCTGCACTCTGTATGTTACATACTACTGACCCTGACACTATGCTATGTATGACCTTTCCACTCTTTATGCTACATTACATACTCCTGACCAAAGTGTTCCTGGTCTCAATGATTGCTGGGTGCTAAGTAGGTCTTGAAGTGTTAGCTCCTTGTCTATATTCTGTGTGCAGAAAAGCCTGTACTGGAAGCATGCCAATTTCTAGGTCTGGGACTATCACTTGTTGCATTGTAGGTAAAGCATACTTTGTGGGCACAAGGACTTTATCATTTACGTGTCTTATATAAAAGTCAGTGGCTCAGGTTTGACCCCTTTGATCTGCTCCGAGTGTTAGAGCGATGTGACCACACCCACCATTCACAGCGACACGCAGCATTGTTCTCCCTCGGGGGTGCCAGGGTTGGCCCACGCCATTCACAATCCTAGCAACGCCCCTGCTGTGAACTTTTTCTTTATTTCTATTTCAAATGTAAAAAAAAAAAGAGATAAAACAAGTTCAATGTAGCACATCAAAGCATCTGAAGCGTTGCGTGCTTTGACGCAGATCGACCACTCACATCGAAAACCTGCACTGGAACGTTCCAGTTGGACAATTACCAATTGGATTTGCTTGACTTCTAAAGGAAATAAAGAGTTCTTATGTTTGAAACATTAATAAACAACGACCATTATCATAAACCATTAATTCCAGGCAGGGGCAGAACAACCAGGGTCACAAAGGTCGCCCTGGTGTTCTGCCACCCCGGGGGGCCCCAAGACAGCGGGGACATGTGAAAGGCTCCCGCTGCGGGACCATAAGGCTTGGTTCATACTGCTGCCACCCCGAAGTCATGCAACTTGCTTGCCATTTCCTTGGGACCTTCATTGCGACTTGGTTGCAATTTCCTTGCGACTTTTGTGATTTAACATTGCAGTCTACGGCACTCAAATTGCACCAAAGTCGCAGAAAAATAGTGCAGGAACCTTTTTTTGTCGCTGCGACTTGAGTCACATTGTATAAGACAGCACCCATTAAAATGAATGTGTTTTGGCTTGCAATGCGGCTTTATGTGTTGCAAGTCGCATGATAAGTCACAGCAGTGTGAACCAGGGTCTATGAAGGGCCCCGCAGCGGGAGTAAAGGGCCCTGGGATCAGTGAAAAGGGCCCCAGCTTCTGAGGGCAGGGCCCTTGGCTTTGAGAGAAGGGCCCTGGGACTGATGGAAAGGGCCTCAGGACCGATATAAAGGGCCCGTGCGGTCAGGGGGGCCCTTCAGGGGAGTACATACAGGGGTCACCAATGCGACCAGACCTCATGCTCCAGGGGGCCCGTACCCTGCCCTGTACACCTGAACAGGATGGTGGCATGTAGAGGAACCGATCCTTCCATGTAACTGCTGGATGCCCACTACTCCTCCTCTCCCTCCCGCAGACATACAGCAGCTGCAGGAAGGAAATGGAGGGCATCGGTTCCTCCACATCCTGCTCCCGCCGTCTCCCTATCCCCGTTCTGCTGCCCCGGGCCCCGGTGTGCTTCCCTGCCCCCTCCCCCCCGTGTGCTGCAGAGTTTCCCCCTCCCCGGATGCAGCAGGGGATCTGTTAGATTGGAGAGCAGAAAGGAGCCAGTAAATGTGTAATTTACCGGCCCCTTCCTTGTCTCAATGAGTCGGTGATTGGTTCATTCATAGCTGGGGCATAGTAAACCGTGTTTCCTATGCTTCAGTTTATGAATGAACGGGAAGCCCTGTACAGAGCTATTCCTGTTCATTCATGCTGTGCAGCTGAAGCTGCAGAGAAAAAGACTGACAAATTTGTCCTCAGTCTCGAAAGTAAGACATCAGGGTCTATTTAGACCCCAGATATTTCACCAAAGCCCCCCAACGAGGGTCCTAAAAAATATGTAAAAATTAATAAAATTAATAATTGTAAAAAAAATAATAAAAAAATAAGTAAAATATAATAAAAAAATTAAACAACAACAACAAAAAAAAAATACTGACACCAGTGGCAGAACTACCAATGCTGCAAAGGTCGCAACTAGGTCGACTAGGCTCTGGTGTTCTGCCACCGTGGGGGGACCCCAAGACAGCAGGAAGGTGGCCCGTTGTGGGACCTTAATAAATGTTACCGCGATGGGAGTAAAGGGCCTCGGGATCAGTGGGAAGGGCCCTGGTCGGGGGTCACGGGGGCCCTTCAGGCAGCGGCGGCTGGTAATGCAGGGTGCGGGGGCGCCGCCCCCCTAATCCATGTGTCCAGCCCCCTAATCTACATGCAGGGCATCGGATGCATGGATTACAATAGGCTTCAAAAAAGGGTGGGCTTGGGGTGCATATGGATTCCCCCCCCAAAAAAATTACATACCACCAGCCGCCACTACCTTCAGGGTTTCTTCCATCGGGGGCCCTGAAGGTTCTAGTTACACCTCTGGTTCCAGGCGTCTGTTAGGCTGCTGTCACACTTCTGTGCTTTTGCTGCGTCTTTACTGTAGTAAAAATGCAACAAAAACACAATCCTTTTAAATCCTATGGGCTGCGGGTGCGTTTTAAAAAATCCCACATGCTGCACCTTTGGTTCGGTTTTCAAAACCACACCAAAAACGTAGGTTCCCATTGAGATGAATAGATAATGCGACAAAAAGGCATCAAAAACTATCCGTGTTGCATTTTTGGAGTGTTTTTTGAGTCACATGTCCAAGTTTCACAGGTGCAGGCTGGGTAATAGGTACCCAGAAAACGTATTGGAAATGTATTTGCGTTTTTTACCACTTTTTTTCAATGGAGCAGCGTGAAAGCAGCCTTAAAGTGACACAACTCTGGGAACGCGCGGCCAGTCTTCGCTGTGTTCGCCGCAGTTGTGTATCTGCACATCAGAGGGAAAACAGAGTGTTGGGTTTCTGCTGCGCTGGGAGGTGAGAGTGACATCTGAACACATAATAGGATCTTGTTCTGCAGTCAGTGCACTTTGATATCACAGCCAAGTCCTATAATCTAGAAGCCCATCCCCCCAGGGCATATCGGATCATTCGCAGGTCTTTCACATTTCCACACCGTTCAGGAAAAAAAAAAAAAATAATGCATTTAAACCGACTCAGAGACATAATTACCTGCTGCTTAGTGTCTACGGTTTTCAGTCTTCTTAAAAGGGATCCATAGTTTTCACGTTTCCCATTTCAGAAATAAAACAAAATTTTGAGAAAATAAAAACAGCTTTTGCTGCCATACTTACCTTCAATCTGGAGCTGACCTCCACAGAAAGTTTGCTCTGTTCTGCTGCTGAATGGAAGCAGCATAATCCAACCCACTTCCTGTGAGCCCAGGCTGTTCTGGACACACCCCCTGCTCCACCACGTTGGCCTGGGCTCACAGTAGTCATTGGTGATAGCGGAAACTACCTACTTCTGCCGTAAAGAGGAAGGGGGCAGTGGACCAGCATGAAGTGAAATCCTGTATGTATAGTTTTTCATTTTTTAAAGTTAGAAATACATACAAACCTGGCACTATATACCACCCTAACCTAGCTCTATATACCACCCAAACCTGGCTCTATATACCACCATAACCTGGCTCTATATATGACCTATGTATGACCCTAACCTGGTTCTATATCACCCTAACCTGGCTCTATATCACCTAGCTTGGCTCTATATCACCTAACTTGGCACTATATACCACCCTAACTATAGGTGCCAACAGTCTCGATTTTCACATACCATGTTTGCACCCTCTTACCCTCTCACCTACCATGTCTGCACCCTCTCACCCTCCATGTCTGTACCCTCTCACCCTCCCAACATTGTGCTTTTACATTACAAGTGAAAAAAGTGTATTTTTTTCCCCAAAAATGTTGTTTGAAAAACCACTGCGCAATTACCGTGTGACATAAAAAATTGTAAAACCCACCAATTTATTCTCTAGGGCCTCTGCTTTAAAAAAATTATATAATGTTTGGGGGTTCTAAGTAATTTTCTAGCAAAAAAAAAAAAAACAGATTTTCACATGTATACAAAAAGTGCCAGAAAATGCCTGGTCTTCAAGTGGTTAAATACTTCCCGGTTGAGGTATTTCAGGAAAAATATTGCATTATGGCCATCAGATGGCGCTAATTATCATAGGAAATCAATGTATTAAAGCAGAGGTCCGCCCACCCCACGATCAAATTAAAAGTCAGCAGCTACAAATACTGCAGCTGCTGACTTTTAACATTGGGACACTTACCTGTCCAGGGAGTCCGCAATGTTGGCAATGCAGCCGATCTTCGGATTGGCTGTTGGGTGCAGCCGCCGCCATTGCCGGTAAGGGAACCCGGCATTGAAGCCTTTCGACTTCAGGACTTGGAGGAGGGGGCCGAACTTCCAAGAGACGGCGCTGCGGCCCCCGTCTCCCGGAAGCAGGGAAAGGGGACCGGTCAAAAACAGGTCCGTGTTCCCCCCTACCCCCTGAAAAGTGCCAAATGTGGCACTGGAGCGGGGGGGGGGGGGGACAAACAAGCAGAAGTTCCACTTTTGGGTGGAACTCCGCTTTAAACAAAATACGGACAGAACTTACGTTGGCTGGGCAAATGCTGGTGAAATTCACCCAGCAAATCTTTTTGTAAATAAATCTGTACATATTAAAGTGAATCTGTGAAGATTGAACTATGGGATCTGCCTTGCTTATACTGATTTAAAAGTGCAGAAACTCAGGGCTGTCATCCTTGACATACAGAATGAAACTTACACCGTTAGTTAAGTCAGCTTCCGTTTGGGGGTTAAAGGTCCAGATATAAAGAATTATTTCAAAAATAGAATCAAGTAATAATATTATCATAATATCAACGCGTTTCAGGAGAAACTTCCCCTTCATCAGTGCTTTGAGATGGGAACAGTGCACTGGACTGAATTAGAGTACAGGATATTTGGTATTTGAACTGGAGAGGTTCGGGAGCACCAAGTCTGTGAGCAGCTGGTTTTAAGCTTCCAAATCTCTATTGTCACAGGTCTTCTTTAAAAGCCGTTCTTGGCACGTAACTTTTGTTTCTCCAGAGTCACGTCCTGATGTCTCTGCGGTGGGAGAATGCTGGCGCAACTCTTCCTGAATCAATCAATGCAGTGTGCCATGACCTTCTAAAATATACAGGATCTCGTACATTGCAGGGAGTGTGCTGGGCCATTGACTTTGATCAGGCAGTCAACCTCTGCATAGAGAATGAGAAGAGCTCAGGAGAAGACCCCGGATAATCAAATGGTACACTATATGGCCAAATGTTGGTGGACACCTGTCAATCACACCCACTGTATGGCCAGAATGTAGGCCCGCCTCCAAAATGATTAAGTTTGGATGTTTCCAGTAAAAATCACTGATAATACTACAACATACAAAGACATTTTAGACAATTCTAGACAACCTGGTGGTAACGGTTTGGAGAAGGCCCTTTTCTGCTGCAACATGACCATGTCCTTGTGCAAAAAGCCATCTCCATAAAGACACGGTTTGATGACAGAATAGGATATGGCACAGCAGGAGTTAAGTCCAGCACACAACAGTGATTTGGGCAGACCAGAGTATGGCACAGCAGGGGTTAAGTCCAGCACCCAGGGCAGAGCAGGATATGGCACAGCAGGGGTTAAGTCCAGAACCCAGGGCAGAGCAGGGTATGGAACTGCAGGGGTTAAGTCCAGAACCCAGGGCATGGCACAGCAGGGGTTAAGTCCAGCATCCGGGGCAGAGCAGGGTATGGAAGTGCAGGGGTAAAGTCCAACACCCAGGGCAGAGCAGGGTATGGCACAGCAGGGGTTAAGTCCAGCACCCAGGGCAGAGCAGGGTATGGCACAGCAGGGATTAAGTCCAGCACCCAGGGCAGAGCAGGGTATAGCACAGCAGGGGTTAAGTCCAGCACCCATGGCAGAGTAGGGTATGGAACCACAGGGGTTAAGTCCAGTACCCAGGGCAGAGCAAGGTATGGCACAGCAGGGATTAAGTCCAGCACCCATAGCAGAGTAGGGTATGAAACCACAGGGGTTAAGTCCAGCACCCAGGGCAGAGCAAGCTATGGCATAGCAGGGATTAAGTCCAGCACCCATGGCAGAGTAGGGTATGGAACCACAGGGGTTAAGTCCAGCACCCAGGGCAGAGCAAGCTATGGCATAGCAGGGATTATGTCCAGCACCCAGGGCAGAGCAGTTTATGGCACAGCAGGGATTAGGTTCAGCTCCCAGGGCAGAGCAGGTAAGGCACAGCAGGGGTTAAGTGCAGCACCCATGGCAGAGCAAAGTATTGGCACAGCAGGGGTTAAGTCCAGCATGTAGGGCAGTGATCTGGGCAGAGCAGTATTGGCACAGCAGGGGTTAAGTCCAGCACCCAGGGCAGAGCAGTTTATGGCACAGCAGGGGTTAGGTTCAGCTCCAAGGGCAGAGCAAGGTATGGCACAGCAGGGGTTAGGTGCAGCACCCATGGCAGAGCAGAGTATTGGCACAGCAGGGGTTAAGTTCAGTACCCAGGGCAGTGATCCCGGCAGAGCAGGGTATGGCACAGCAGGGGCTAAGGGACTCACCAGCCTAGGGTGGCAGGGGAGGAGGTCCAGAGGGCACAGATAGGGGTTCTTTCCAGTGAAATCGGGTCCTCAGGGAGATTTTTGTGGAGAAAGTGTACGAGACCAGGCCCCGCTCCAATATGCTCTCCCCCCTCCAGGGCTGGGGTGCAATCCTTTGCCCAGGCAACCTGGGGGGTTGTTGATGTCGGGTTGCCCTGGTAACAGGCGCGGCCCCTTTCGCCCACAGGAGTGCAGCCTTTGTCTCAGGCAAGCTCCTACACAGGAACACGCTGAACATGCATGGAAACACACCAGTAGAGTTGCCACCTCATCCCTTTAATCCAGGACACATATTGATTACACAGGTTCTGTGGCTGATTAAGGTGGTAATTAAACTCACTTGGTGCCTTATCTGCATTAAATCAGCCTCAGAACCTGTGTAATTCATATGTGTTCTGGATTAAAGGGATGAGGTGGCAACCCTACACACCAGTGCTCCAGCACATGCACAAGTGTGAACCAAGCCTTAGTTAACCTTTTCACAAAAACCAAAAGGTGAACAAAACTTCCATTATCCTGGCCAACCCCCCAAACTCGCTGCACATAGCGGCCGCGATGCCCATGCTGCCATTGTAGCGCTCTGTACACCATATACCGCCATATGCCATGTGACTGTGCCGACCAATGAGAAGCACATCTGAGGCTTCTTCTTCAGGTAAAAGAAGAAGAAGCATTTTTTTCATTGGTCGGCATGGTCGTGTGGTCATGCTGGCCGATGAACACTTGCCATAGTGAGCATTATGATGTATACTCACTCTGTGTATTGTAGTGTACAGTGTATAGACCACTACACTGGCAGCACAGGGCATCACGGCCGCTATGCACAGTGTGGTCCGGGGGCGTCAGGATATTTGGAGTTCACTTTTTTTTAATTTTTCATGAAAAGGTGAGCCTATCCTTGACTGCTACGTAACTTTGTATCTACTGTATATATTGTTATACCATCCACTGAAGAAAGCTGCATCAGCAGTAAGCACAGCCCCAGCAAGGTCACAGCCGTGTCCTCCCCTTCACATACATTGCACTGAACACAGATCTCTGCAGTGGCAATAAATGTCACAGATTTGATCTATGTACAACATAGCAGCAACCAAGGTAAAATGCTGAATTGGAGACTGCAGAATTGTTTACTGATACACTCAAAGGCTTTGAGGGCCTGTGCCCCCCCCCCCCGAGATGTGATGGTCCCGGGTCAGATCACTGGGAGATGGGCATGGGCAGTTTTAATAGGATATGGTAAGAAGTATATTAATACAGCTCAGCATTTGTTAAATACAATCAGTGTAAGTACCTGAAGATGACCTAGTATCTGAGCAGTCACAGGTTGGGGGTGCGTCCGGGATGACCTGGATTCAGAGGAAGTGGGATAAATGATGCTGGCTATCACACTGAGGACATCGATTGATACAGCTCTGTATTTGTTCAATACAAGCAGTGTAAGTACCTGCATGTGACCTAGTGTCTGACGCTTGCAGTCCCTGTACAGCCGACCTTAGACTGGGAGGGGAAGAAGCAGTACAAGGAGCCAATCCGTCCATGTGCTGACAAGAAGCATACTGACAGAAAGAGAGCATAGGAACGGAGAGATGAGCTCATCACTGTGCTGCTTCTCTTTTCAATATCCAGTCACAGGTTGGGGGTGCATCCGGGATCATTTGGGTTCAGAGGAAGTGGGTTAAAAGATGCTGGCTAAGGACATTGGGCAGCAGAAAAGAGAACCACAGGGGACTTCAAGTGAATATTGCTGTAAAAGCTGGTTTTGACTTTAACTTTTTTTTACTTTTTCTATTTTTATTAATATATTGTTCTATTAAATATACTGTATATTAGATTAAATATATATTATATATTCATTATTTTAATGTCTTAATTATTTACTTTTTTATGTTTATTATTTAATCAATCTCATCATTTAATACACTATACATTTCTATTGTATTGTATTTTAATATTGTATTTTTTATTTATTTATTCTATTTATTTTTTATTTATTTTCTTTGCGCCCGAAAGACAGCTACAGCGTGGGCCCAAATTGCCGGGAGGGCATAAAAAGTACGTCCTCCGGAGCAAGTGCTGCCTGCGCACCCCCCTGCAGGGTGATCAGCGAGTCAACGAGACTCAGCTGATCATAGATCGGAGTAAGGGGCCGATCCCGGCCCCTTACCATGTGATCAATGACAGCTGATCACGTGATGTAAACAGAGCTGGTCATTTTTTTTACCCCCCCAAAAAATTAAAAATTAAAAAAAAAATATATATATATCTATAGATATAGATATCTATAGATATATCTATATCTATAGATATCTATATATGTATAGATATCTATAGATATATCTATATCTATATATATCTAGATATAGATATGTACATATCTATATCTAGATATATATAGATAGATATAGATATATATCTATCTATCTATAGATAGATAGATAGATAGATAGATAGATAGATAGATAGATAGATAGATAGATAGATAGATAGATAGATAGATAAAAATTACAAATCTTTATTTGATATTTAAGCTCTACGAGCTATATAGATATTAAAGACATTGAAGAAAATTCATAAAAACATGTAGAAATAATGCTATACAATGTAACCACTTGCCGACCGCCTAATTGGGAATTTACGTTATGACTTTGACGCTAAATACCAGGGTTATGGCTGCAGCTACATGCCATAACCCCGGTATTTTCTTTACCCTTTGGTGACAGGCTTTCAGATAAAAGTGGTCCCTGCGACGGATTCACCGCGAGATCCCTTTTAGAAGCGGCGTGAGGGGGCACGTCTCTCCCGCCACTTCTAAAAGTAATCCCGTGGCGAATCCGTCGCAGGGACCACTTTTATCTGAAAGCCTGCCGGGCTCAGCTTACGTTACCGATCTCTGAGCCCGCGAACCATCCGGCACCGGCGGGGGGTTTGCCATAGAGATAAGAGATGGCAAGATGGCCACCGCTCATCTCTACGCCCTTGGAGGACCGGAGCAACGTCATGATGTCACTTCTAGTTTTTGGGTCGTGTAAACATTGCTTTTTTTTTTTCTTAAAGTAAAAGATAAAAACATTTTTTTTTTTTTTTTTTGATCTTTTGCTTTTAAGGGTTGAGGAGAGATTTGGGGTCTTTTGGACCCCCAGATCTCTCCATAAAGAGGACCTGTCATGATGTAATGTTATGTGAACATCCCTTGCGATAGCAATAAAAGTGTTAAAAAACATTTTTTTTTAAAGGGACAGTGTAAGGGTTTAAAAAATGTAATAAAATAAATAAAAAACATTTTTTAAAGCACCCCCCCTGTCCCCGCACGCAGCAGTGAATGAATACGTAGGTCACGCCCACATGTGTTTGCACCACACACGTGAAGTATCGCCGCGAATGTCAGAGCGAGAGCAATAATTCTAGCACTAGACCTCCTCTGTAACAATAAACTGGTAACCAGTAGACATTTTTAAAGCGTCGCCTATGGAGATTTTTAAGTACAATAGTTTGGTGCCTTTCCACAAGTGCGCACAATTTTAAAGCATGACATGTCACATATCTATTTACTCGGCGTAACATCATCTTTCATATTATAGAGAAAAATTGCAGTATATATTATGTTTTTTTTTTTAATTATAGTTTTTTTTTTTTTTTTTTATTGCGTTTGAAAAAATGCTGCGCAAAAACCGTGTGACATAAAAAAATTGCAATGATCACCATTTTTTTTTCTCTAGGGTCTCTTCTAAAAAAATATATAATATTTGGGGGTTCTAAGTAATTTTCTAGCAAAAAATGAAAACGACAAATGTCAGAAAAAGGCTGGGTCCTAATATTGGCACCATATATATTTCTTTTCTATATCGAAGGTATATGAGAGAACCCCAACATGTTTCAACTTGCAAGTCTTCCTCAGGGTATTTTTTTGTTCTCTATGATGATTTCTGCAATTGATACAAATATTCGTATATCTAATAACACAGTGATATAAAAAAAAAAAAAAAAAATTATAGGATCCTTCAAAGAGGCACTTAATTAAACATTTATGTGACTCACATCCAATATTGAACACACAAAAAAGACACAAGGCCTAAATGAGGCTGAATGCCTCCAGGGGGTGCTCATCTTAGAGCACAAGGGAGAAAGAAAAGCCTTCAGAGGATGTAATATGCCTGCGAGAATTAAAGTGGAATAAGTAATATTTGGTGCACGGATGGAATTCTTAAAAATAAAAAACTTAAGCTTGGAGTCAAGGAAAAAAAAAAAAAATTAACAACATTAATATATTACCTGAAATACAGATAGCATATAGATAGCATTATTTCTAGGTGTTTTTATGAATTTTCTTCGATGTTCGCAATCCACTTTTTTCCTTCATGTGTTTTGCCTACTTTTTTGTATTATTGGGATGTGGTACCGCTATGCATAGCCATTAGAAAGCCAGTTATTCCCTCACTTACAGGGATTTCCTCTCACTTCCTGTTTGGCTATGGGACAGGAAGTGAAAGGAAATCTCCCAATGGGACACAGATGCACAGATGGAGGGGGAAAAAAAAACCTGACAGGGGTTATAAGGGTTATAAGGGTTATAGCCCTCTCTTACTATATCCAAAAAGACATAATAATAATTTATAAACATGTTATACTTACCTGCTCTGTGCAGTCGATTTGCCTCCTCCTCTCGGGTCCCTCTTTGGCACTTCTGGCCCCTCCCTCCTGATGAGTGCCCCCACAGCAAACAGCTTGCTATGGGGGGCACCTGAGCCGAGTCACAGCTCCCTGTGTCCATTCAGACACGGAGTCCCGGCTGGGCCCCACCCCCTCTCTCTCCTCATTGGCTCACTGGCTTTGATTGACAGCAGTGGGTGCCAATGGCGCCCCGCTGCTGTCTCAGCCAATGAGGAGGAGAGTCCCGGAAAGCCGAGTCTCTCGTGCAACATCGCTGGAGAGAGATGGGGCTCAGGTAAGTATTAGGAGGTGCTGGGGAGGCTGCTGCACACAGAAGGCTTTTTATCTTAATGCATAGAATGCCTTTACAATCACTTTAAGTGAGGACACTGTTATAAGGGGGACTCTGATGGTGATTCTGATGTAAAGGGGGTACTCTGATCTAAGGGCAGACTCTAATGGGGACCATGTCGAAAGGGGTTCTGATAAGAACGCTAATGTAAGAGAGCCTCCAAAGGGACCACGGTGCAATAGGGACTGTGATGAGGAACCTAATGTAAGGGGAATTCTGATAGGGAACATGATGTAGGGGGACAATGATGGGGACTCTGATGGGGAACCAAATGTAATTGGGAACTCTGAGAAAAGGGAAGCTCTGGTGGGAACTCAGATGTAAGAAGACCCTGATGGAGTCCCTGATGTAAGGGGGCGCTCTCTTATAGGGATCCTGATGTAAAGGGGTGGGGCTCTGATAGGGATCCTGATGTAAGGGGGGGGCTCTGATAGGGACCCTGATGTAAGGGGGCGCGCTCTTATGGGGACCCTGATGTAAGGGGGAGGCTCTGGTAGGGATCCTGATGTAAGGGGGGTGGGCCCCGATGGGGACCCTGATGTAAGGGGGGCCCCGATGTGGACCCTGATGTAAGGGGGGCTCTGAAAGGGACCCTGATGTAAGGGGGGGCTCTGTTAGGGGCCCTGATATAACGGGGGGCTCAGATGGGGACCCTGATGTAAGGGGGGGCTCTGATGGGGACCCTGATGTAAGGAGGGGCTCTGATGAGGATCATGATGTAAGAGGGGGCTCTGATAGGGATCATGATGTAAGCAGGGGGGTGTCTAAGGGGGACCATGATGTAAGCGGGGGGTATGATGGGGACACTGATGTAAGAGGGGGTCTCTGATAGGGACCCTGATGCAAGGAGGGGCTCTGATGGGGACCATGATGTAAGGGCGGGGTCTCTTATAGGGACCCTGATGTAAGGGGGGGGGCTCTGATAGTGACCCTGATGTAAGAGGGGGCACTTTCTTATAGGGACCCTGATGTAAGGGGGGGGCTCTGATAGGGATCCTGATGTAAGGGGGGGGCTCTGATAGGGACCCTGATGTAGGGGGGTGCGCTCTTATAGGGACCCTGATGTAAGGGGGGAGGCTCTGGTAGGGATCCTGATGTAAGGGGGTGGGCCCCGATGGGGACCCTGATGTATGGGGGGGCTCTGATGGGGACCCTGATGTAAGTGGGGGAGGCTCTGGTAGGGATCCTGATGTAAGGGGGGTGGGCCCCGATGGGGACCCTAATGTAAGGGGGGGTCTAATGGGGACCCTGATGTAAGAAGAGGGTCTCTGATAGGGACCCTGATGTAAGGGGGGCTCTGATAGGAACCCTGATGTAAGGGGGGGCTCTGATAGGGGCCCTGATGTAAGGGGAGCTCTGATGGGGACCCTGATGTAAGGGGAGCTCTGATGGGGACCCTGATGTAAGGGGGGGGGTCTGATGAGGATCATGATGTAAGAGGGGGCTCTGATAGGGATCATGATGTAAGAGGGGGCTCTGATAGGGACCCTGATGTAAGCGGGGGGGTCTGATGGGGACCCTGATGTAAGGAGGGATCTCTGATAGGGACCTGATGCAAGGAGGGGCTCCGATGGGGACCCTGATGTAAGGGTGGGGTCTCTTATAGGGACCCTGATGTAAGGGGGGGGGCTGATAGGGACCCTGATGTAATGGAGGGGGGGGGGGGCTCAACAATTTCTAAAACGGATTTTTTCATCCTACAAATATTTGTAGAACACACCATGTGCTCCTCCCACCCAGCAGTCTGCAGAGCCCTGATCATGACATGTGTTGGGTTTACACATGAGCAGCAGCTGGGCCAGCACAGAGATGGAAGTCATTGTATCCATATTGCTCCTCCTGGTGTCACTGGGGATCCTTCCTCCTGATTGGTCAGTGGATCCTGTGAAGTGTTGCTGCTGCCATGCTGTGCCCTCCCTGCACACACAGCTGTACCAGCTGCCCTCACTGGGCTCCGGTCCCGAAGGAGTTAACTAGCCTGCAGCTGGGGACCGAGACACCGAGCAGGCCCCGCCCACCCACTGACATCTAGCCCCGCCCCGGCCCGACGTCAGAGCATTCTGCAAGAGAACACAATAACAGACAGCGGTGATCACACTGTACACCGAGCACCGGAGGGATCCCAGCCTGGGATCGACTAGGAGGGGATCCGACACCGCAGACATGGTGTCACCGGTCACTGTGGTGAGTGAGCCCAGGAGGAAGAGGATGGGGGGGCAGGGGGGGGGGGACCGAGAGGGGGGGGGGGGGCAGGAGATCCCCCCTCTGATACATTGTAGATGAAATGTGCAAACAGCCAATCCTGTACTGCAATCATCTGCTGTATATGTCATGATGCCTCATCATATCCTGTATACAGAGGGGAGATACAGGGTGATACATTGTATACAGAGAGGAGATACAGTGTGATACATTGTATATAGAGAGGAGATACAGTGTGATACATTGTATATAGAGAGGAGATACAGTGTGATACATTGTATATAGAGAGGAGATACAGTGTGATACATTGTATATAGAGAGGAGATACAGTGTGATACATTGTATATAGAGAGGAGATACAGTGTGATACAGTGTATATAGAGAGGAGATACAGTGTGATACAGTGTATATAGAGAGGAGATACAGTGTGATACAGTGTATATAGAGAGGAGATACAGTGTGATACAGTGTATATAGAGAGGAGATACAGTGTGATACATTGTATATAGAGAGGAGATACAGTGTGATACAGTGTATATAGAGAGGAGATACAGTGTGATACAGTGTATATAGAGAGGAGATACAGTGTGATACATTGTATATAGAGAGGAGATACAGTGTGATACATTGTATATAGAGAGGAGATACAGTGTGATACATTGTATATAGAGAGGAGATACAGTGTGATACAGTGTATATAGAGAGGAGATACAGTGTGATACAGTGTATATAGAGAGGAGATACAGTGTGATACATTGTATATAGAGAGGAGATACAGTGTGATACAGTGTATATAGAGAGGAGATACAGTGTGATACAGTGTATATAGAGAGGAGATACAGTGTGATACAGTGTATATAGAGAGGAGATACAGTGTGATACATTGTATATAGAGAGGAGATACAGTGTGATACATTGTATATAGAGAGGAGATACAGTGTGATACATTGTATATAGAGAGGAGATACAGTGTGATACAGTGTATATAGAGAGGAGATACAGTGTGATACAGTGTATATAGAGAGGAGATACAGTGTGATACAGTGTATATAGAGAGGAGATACAGTGTGATACATTGTATATAGAGAGGAGATACAGTGTGATACAGTGTATATAGAGAGGAGATACAGTGTGATACATTGTATATAGAGAGGAGATACAGTGTGATACATTGTATATAGAGAGGAGATACAGTGTGATACATTGTATATAGAGAGGAGATACAGTGTGATACATTGTATATAGAGAGGAGATACAGTGTGATACATTGTATATAGAGAGGAGATACAGTGTGATACATTGTATATAGAAAGGAGATCTCTATGTGATCTCTATGTATGGGTGTATAATGTGATACAATGTATTTGTTATGTAAATATATCATTCTGTGCACTTCTCATAGATCTGATCTCACTATGTAAATAACACATTTTCCTGATTACATATCAGCTGTAACAGTGTCCACCTACCTTCTTCTATCTATCTATCTATCTATCTATCTATCTATCTATCTATCTATCTATCTATCTATCTATCTATCTATCTATCATCTCTCTCTCTAATCTTCCCCTTTCCCTCTCCC